>NC_056739.1:1857169397-1857456897 GCF_019279795.1 Protopterus annectens | reverse complement strand
ATTTAGCCAGTAGACCAGAGGGGTTGGAGGGAGTGTAACCTGGACTGCAGCAGGGTGAACACTCGAACATCTACATTTATGGTAGGTACAAAACTGTACTATGTTCATCGTGTTACCCTGCTGCAGTCATCACACTTGGGTTGAGTCCCAAAGCTAAGGTAGGGTGGAGGTATCATAGAGGGTTAGTGGAGGCAATGAGGCCCTGCAGAACTGCAGTGGCGAAGCCCGCCCTGGACTTAGAATAAAGATGTAAGTGATTGTGTTTGGTAAAGGTGTGTACAGAACTCCAAGTTGCAGCTTCTAAAATTTCCTTGGTAGGAACCCCCCTGAGAAAGGCTGTAGAGGTAGCTGTTGCCCTGGTAGACTGGGATCTAATAGTAGGAGGAACTGGTTTCCCATGATGGGTATAACAGAACCATATGCAATGGCCTATCCATTTAGATATGGTTTGCTTGGATATGGCCCTCCCTTGAGAAGCTGTAGCATAGGATACAAAGAGCTGGTCAGTTTTTTCTGAAAGCCTTAGTTTTATCCAAGTAGTAACAAAGCTGCCTGTGAATGTCCAAGGAATGCAGGAGTCTCTCACCTTTGTTCTGTGGATTGGGGAAGAAAGTGGGTAGGTGGATGGTTTGATTTAAAGCTATACTGGAAACCACCTTAGGCATGAAGGAAAGATTAGTTAGTAGAGAAACTCTGTCTTGATGAAAAATGAGGAAAGGTTCCACTGCCATAAGTGCCTGTAATTCTGAGACTCTCCTAGCAGAAGTTATTGCCAGGAGCAGGGCAGTCTTCCAAGATAGGAACTGAAGGTCTGCAGAGAAAGCTGGTTCAAAGGGAGGTAGCGTTAGTTTTTCCAGAACAAAGTTGAGGTCCCATGTTGGTGTAGGAGCTCTTCTAGGTGGTCTAATGTTTTTTGCCCCTCTGAGGAACTGCCTTAGAAGAAGATTTGAAAATAAAGGTGGATTTGTGTCGTAGTGAGCTGAAATAGCTGAAGCATGGATTTTAATTGAGGAGAAGGAAAGTCCTTTGTGCAACATCTCAGCTAAATACTGCAGAATGTGAGGCATATGAGTTGAGTCTTGGCCTTTAGCTTGGTTCCAAGCAGAAAACCTTTTCCATTTGCCTGAGTAAGCCTTCCTGGTGCTTGGCCTCCTGGCTTCCAGAATAACATCCAGTACTGCTTGTGAAAGAGGGGCTGGTTGGATGCTTAATTGATTTGCCATGCAGCCAGGTTTAAGGTTTTGAGCTGGCTGTGTAGAATCTGTTTGTTTTGCTGCCTGAGCAAATGAAGTATTTCAGGCAATATCTATGGTGGGCTGTGAGCCATATTCTTCAACAGCGGGTACCAGTGCTGACGTGGCCAGTCTGGGGCTATGAGAATCAGTCGAGGTTTCTCCTTTTTGACCTTCGAAAGAACCTTTGTAAGAAGAGGTAATGGAGGAAAGGCATATGCTGTCAGGTTTTTCCAACTGAAGGAGAGAGCGTCCACTTTCCAAGCTTGATGGTGGAATGTCCTTGTACAAAATTTTGTCAGTTGGTAGTTTTGAGGACTGGCAAACAGGTCTATATTTGGAAGGCCCCATTTTTGAGTGATCATTGTAAATATTTGTGGGTCTAGTTTCCACTCGTGGGTATCTTTGATGTTTCTGCTTAGGTCGTCTGCCAATGTGTTTTTCTGTTCTGGCAGGAATTGAGCTTGTAACTGGACTTGGTAGGCCAGAGCTGTGTTCCATAAGATTATTGCTTGCCTGCAAAGAGGGTAGGAATGTGTGCCCCCTTGTTTGTTTATGTACCACATTACTGTGGTGTTGTCCACCTTTATTGCAAGTTGTCCTGGCTGTAGTAGATCCTTTAAGGCTGTCAGAGCTTTCTGTACAGCTAGCATTTCTTTTTGATTTATGTGCAGTTTTCTTTATCCATAGGCCTTGAATGCATTGCCCTGCCATGTGTGCCCCCCAGGCATAGTCTGAAGCATCTGTTGTGATAGTTTGTCTGGTTGGGGGCAAGGTGAAAGGCTGACCCTTGTTGAGGTGACATGCCTGTGACCACCATAGAAATTCCTGTTGAAGGCAGGGAATGAGAGATATCACTGTGTTCAAGCTGTGGCTGTGTTGAGACCATACGCTTTTTAGGTGCCACTGTAATTTCCTCATATGCAGTTTTGCAAATGGTATTATCAGAATGCAAGATGCCATGAAGCCCAAAGCCTGCAGAATTTTTCTTGCAGTTAATTGGGTCTTTGTTGCCATTGTTTTGAAATATTGAGTCAGTTGTAGTTGCTTGTCTGGTGTAAGATAAGCCTTCTGGGCCGCTGTGTCCAAGCTGGAACCCAGGAATGTCATTTTTTGTGAGGGTACTAGTTTTGACTTCTTTTCGTTTACTGTGTACCCCAGACAATTTAGTAGATGCTTCACAAAAGCCAGATGATGTAAGAGAATGTCTTTTCTTTCTGCTTGGATGAGGCAGTCGTCCAGGTATGGATATATTTGAATTCCTCTTTGTCTGCAGTATGCAATAACTGGTGCCAGGCATTTTGTGAAAACTCTGGGCGCAGTAGATAAGCCAAAGGGCAGTGCAGAGAGTTGATAATGGGTTGAACCTGCAATGAAACGGAGGTATCTTCTGCAACTTTGTCTGATAGGGACATGCAGGTATGCCTCCTTGAGGTCCAACGTTACCAGCCATGCTTCCTTGCCCAACATGGGAAGTAGCTGCTGTAGTGTTAGCATCTTGAATTTGGGAACTTGTAAGTAAGTGTTTAGAATTGAAAGGTCCAGAATTGGTCTCCAAGCATTGTCCTTTCTGGGTACTAGAAAGAGCCTTGAGTAAAATCCTTGGCCTTGCTCTTGAGTTGGTACCCGTTGAATGGCTCTCATGGCCATAAGAGCTGTAATTTGTTTTTGAGCCTCTGCCCTTTGATTTTGTGGAAGGTTTGGAATTCCTCTTTTTATTGGCAAGGTGTGAAAGTGGAATCTGTATCCTCATAAAATTATGTGTAGGACCTATTTGTCCTTTGTGACCCTGTGACAGTTGTCTGCAAATAGTGCTAGTTTTCCCCCCAAGGGGGCTGACAAAAGAGCTTTGTTTGGCCAGCTGAGGTGCAAGTCATTGAGTTTGCCTTCTGGTGGGTTGAGACCTGTCTTCTCCTCCCTTCTGGGTTGAAGTGCCCCATTGGCGAGGTTTATACTAGGCTTGTGGTTGTCCTCTACCCCTTGGGCACCTGTATTTACCCCTCTGAGGTCTGTCAGTGGCTGGAAAAGACCAATTTTTTGTTGGCCAGTTTCTGCTGAAGTGAGGGGGTTGTACTTGTAGGAAATCTTTGACTGTCTGCATTGATTTTGCCTTATCTTCCATTTTCTTTAAAACTTCTTCTGCTTTAACTTCAAAAAGAACATCCTGCTGTAAGGGAGCATCTAGTAGTTTTGCTTTAACATGATCAGGCAGACTTTGTTCCTTTAACCAGGCATGCCTACATATAACTGATCCAGTGACAGCTGCTCTGCAGGAGGCCTCTAAAGAATCAAACCCACATTGTAAGGTATGTTTGCCCACCTGCTCAGTGGCGTGCAACAAATCCTGTGCTTCTTTCAATTCAGATTGTTGAGGGAGGGAGGTTATCTTTTGTTTTAACTGAGAGATCAGAAATTGCTGACATTTAAGCATATGAAATTGACAATTTAGTGCTCTCATAGCTAAAGTGGCTGAGGTATAAACCTTTTTCCCCCACCTGTCTAGTGCTCTTGAATCCCTTTCAGAAGGTACTGGATTTTTAGCCATGGAAGCCTTAGCCCCCTTGGGACCCTGGGAGATAGCCTCTGGGTCAGCTACTGGGCTTTTGTAAAGGAATTTGTGGGAATCAGGTACTCTGCAGTATCTGTCAGGCTTGGCCGGAGCAGGAGGAAGAGAGTCTGGGTTGAAACTGGATTCTAAATAGACATCATCCACAATGTCCAAAACAGGAGGGATGGCTAGAGGTCTGTGTTGGGGGAGTAAAAGAAACTCTTTGAGCCTTTTCTTATAATCAGAGTAATCCTGACCTTCCCAGTGTAAATGTTCCTTCATAGTGTCTAAAGTTTCCCCAAAAGAGTAGTCTTTGGGAGGGGAAGCTGAGGGAATAGAGTCCTCAGCATCAGAATCTTCATAACGACAGAAGGAATAGTCTTGGTCCTCAGAGGAATCCGAAGAAATAGATAGTTGCTCAGAGGAAGCAGAATCTTCCTCTTGTCTAGGCCTTTTGTCAGGAGGAGGCTGAGAACCCCTGATAAGAGAAATCAAATCTTCAGCCATTTTGAACATCTGTTTCTTATGCATAGGGCCTTGAACAGGAGACTGAAGTGTAGTCTTTTTTGATTTAGAAGGAGTCTTCGACTTAGAAAATGTTTTGACTGAAAGAGTTGTCGGTCTGAAAACGCCTTCAGAAACCGATGGCGTTTCAGAAGCACCGACATCCTTGGAAGGTAAATCGTCAGAAGGGCCTGAAGTAAAAGGCTGCGTCGGGCTAGTACATTCCGTTAAAATATCTGTAGTGGTCTCGGGATCCAGAACTGCGGTAGTCAGGGACTGTGTTGGAGCCTCACTGATAACTGGAGAACCGGAGACCGGATCAACCGAGGCCTTGGAATCGGGCTTAGGCCTGGGCTGTCAGTCCTTGTCCCTGCGCTTTTTGTGCACGCCAGTAGTCGGTAGCTCTGACGGCATGTTATAGTTAAATTTTCTACCAAAATAGTGTCGTGCAAAATCAAATCATCTTTTAATAGTACGCTTATTAAATCTAGCACAAAAATGACAAGAAGTGACATCGTGATCAGGGCCTAGGCAAGGTATGCAATAAGAATGAAAATCCTTATGAGGTATTTGCTTCCCACAAGAAATACAATTGTTAACTTTTTCTGACATCGGTCTGAGGCAAGAAAAGTTTCCCCAATGGGGTACTTAGCTTTATAGAAGACTTTGGTCTGAAATTCGAATTCGACAATCTCAGGAGTCGGCCGACCGGCACTTGCGAACTGTTTCTGCTTCGGGCACCGGGCGGCAAAAAAGACTGAAGAAAATGGCATCGGTTGCAATATATGTACCCATGGCGCACTGACGTCAGGGATGAGGCGACAGCAACTGATGTCGGACCAAGACTTTGGAAATTCGTCCGACTGCAGGACTGCCTGACGACAGGATAACCCAAGTGTGATGACTGCAGCAGGGTAACACGATGAACATCTTTAGTTTCTTTGGCTATAAGAAGGCCTCCATACTAGCAGACAATTGACTCATTTACTAGACTGTTACTGTAGTCTCACCAGTTGTGGCCACTTTATCTGTGATCTTCCCACTTTCTGAGCATACTTGTAAAATATTCACTGTTCTTGATTTAACTTACTGGATATTTCCCCTATATTTGTTTTTTTTTTCTGTAACAACACCCTATTTGACCTTGCTGTTCTAAGAAGCTGGACTTTTCCTAATTATTAACTGTTCTGTATGGTTTGTGGCTAATTAAAAAATAGCCTTCAAAAGACTCACCCTGAATAAAGAATGATATATTTTACTTGAGCTATTGCTCACTTCATATAAAACAAGGTGCAGCCTGAAAGTCATACAGATCAACTCTTTCCAGCTCTCCTGTTCCTGGATATTGTCTGCCTCCCTGATCCAAATTTAAATATACCTGCCTATGTGATATCACATCCTTTCGTTCCTCTTCTACCCTTTTCCTGTCCACCCATTTCATCATTCCTGAGAGGCTTTCACTCAGACATCTTTCCCATCCCTTCGACCTTCAACTGGCTGTCATCACTGTTACAGATTTCTTAAAATGACACTGTTCTCCTGGCTATACACTGCATACTATTGCTATTAAACCTTCATAGACTCTGCTCCAACTCGATGAAAAACTCCAAATTGCAAATGTTGCTCTCCTGATCCAGTTCTTCCCCATGCTCTTTCTGCTAGCTGGTCACTTGTGGTCTGTCTGTAAAATACCACTTTTTATTTTTAGTTACCTAGTCTGTTGAATCATACCAGACCCCGTAGCTGAAATTAGGGGGCTGCATCATTCAGAAGCTCCAGACTTGCCCACTTATTTACTTATTTTCTTTTGTTAAAAACCCCTGTCAGACATGACCTGGGCCATTTAGTTAAATACAGTGAATAAAACAGACATCAAAATATGCAAGAATATTACAAGTATAACATACGAAAAAAAAAAAAAAACACACATAACATAAAGATCACTTACATATAGAACTATGAACATTCTTACAAATATAAAGAAGGTAACACACAGCAGAATATATGCATCATTGTACAATACAAAAATGTGCATGCTAACTGGACAGTCCAACCAGTGTGCCCATTGTAAATCAAGCATATACCAATAAAAAAGTCCTGCCACTGAAGTACCATTGAGCATTCAAACTTTTCTATCAGCATATGCTTAAAAACAGAAGAAATATAAGAAAAATCAGGCACACTCTGAAAAAATAAATAACCAGAAAAATACCTGATTTTACTGGTATTTAGGCTGCCCTCTTAAAATCACTGTTCCTGGTGTTTAGGCTGCCCTCTTAAAATTTCAGTCAAAAAAACAAAGCAGTGGAGATTCCTCCATTGCTTTTCCTGCACTGCACTGATGTACTTGGCAAGCATGGGAATGTAGGTCCCATAGCATGAACAGTACATCAGCACATTAGGAAGAATGTGGGAGAACACTACAGCACCATTATACAAAGACATTTAAGAAAGGGAAACAATTTCTTTCTTAAATAATGTAATTTTATAATAGCAATAATCCACTCCTGAGTATGGGTATATCAGGATTTACCTAAAGCTGGCTTTGTTTGATCACACAGGCCTCATGATCAAACTACAACAAAATAAACCCTCATATACTCACACCCAGTTGTGGGATATTGCTAAAATAATGCAAAGTAAATATGTAAATACAGCAGTTTTACATGGTATACATGTACAGTATATTAACATTAGCAGTGAGTGAGTGAGCGACTCTTTGGGGATATTGGTTTCAACAAAGTCTAATGCATAGAGAAGTACAGCAATGTAAATATTCAAAATCTATATTAAATTATTTAAATGTTGAACTTGGTCAGAATGTGTGTGCCTGAGATGAAAAAGCTGCACCTGGTCTGTGTCTTACAATTACAAACGGTTATTTATATCTGCATAAGCAGAATAAGAAAACCTTGGCTAAGGATGATTGTCACTGCTGACGTGACACCCCATCCCCATGTGCAAAATGGGAAAAGGGGTTGAGGATGGAGGATGGATGAAGCAGAATAAGAAAAGGAATCCTATTGTTTAATCCTGTACAGCACATAAACAAATGGATAAAAATACATATATATGCTGAAATTCAGGTTAATTACACTAAATTATATGAGGTAAGTTAAGCAAATTATGTGCATTATAATATATATAAGAGAGAGAGAGAGAGAGAGCGAGAGAGATGTACTTCAAAACATTGAAGTGTACATATCTCAAGCAGATAAACATTGATCTTGCAAGACTGAAAGCCAGAACACACAAAAAACAAAACATTCATGTTTTTTGTGGGGAGGCGGTCAACCCCCCGATATATATACCAACACTAAGATCACCTTACAGTAGGGAAAGGGAACATTTTCTGATCCCTACTGTTCAAAATCTTGCACGGACATAACGCCATCAATAGTGATTAAATGAATTCTGATCACTTCTGTCAGAGTGAAAATCATTTGACATTATGAACATTTAATTATATTGTTTCCATATATCTGTATGATTCTATTATACTTCATCGCCAGTTCACATTATCAACAAGAAAAATCAGAGATTCTTCATCTATAACTCATATGGATGTTACATTTCATCAAACCACTTTTCATTGAAAATTTCATGCATACTGTGGAGAAAAATAGATTGCTCCTCCCACACTGAATCACTGATGGTGGACATACATAAACCTTTAGAGATGGTGACACAACATAACAGAGGGAATTATCATGGTAAAAATACTGTTCTACAGTAATTTGCATTGTAATTCCTGTCCCTCCCAAACCCCACCAGAAGTAATTTTTCTATACCATCACCCACTTTTGAATGAAATGTGATGTAGTATCAACAAAATGACTTTTTGATAAAATGAACCATCCTTTTTCTTTGTTAGTAAATTGAACTGTCAGTCAAATTAATGGAACAGGGCCCATAGATGTATATTTTAGTGTACTTTGTAGTATATATGCTGAAGCCTATAGCACGAGAAATGGAGTTATATCCTATATAAATGTATGCTGAAGATATATTAACATGGTGTCCGGCTAACTTGCAGTTCTGAAGCAGTTGCATTTCTATTCATTTCTAGGTGAGATTTTAGTTTTTCCTGAATTTTATCATATCACCAACTTGCTTAATATTTTTGGGACTGGATATCCAAAAGGCAGGTATTGCTTTTGGGATGGCTTTTTCATTAGTGGGCAGGCTATATTGGGGGTCTACCTAAACATAGTCTGAGATCCTCAAAATGATTAAGTGTGTTCCCTTTTAAATAATCTCCTTCTAAGGGGGGACAGTACTTTCTATAGAGTAGTTTTGTAGGTTGAGGTGTTTAATAGAAATATGGCTCTAACTGATATTGGAAGCCAAAATATTGGGATAGTATAGTACAGTGGTTCTCTTCTCCCTATTGTTATAAAGATGAAGAAATCTGAGGATTTTATTTTTTGTTGTTTGAAATAAGAGTGGAGTTTTGAGAAGATAGTTTAGAAATTATGGGCAGTGCATATTCAAACTTTGGCAACAATATATTGACTGCTATAGCTAGTCTGGCTTCTAATGTCTGTAATTTGGTAATTTTATAAGAATCCTTCAGCTGAGTCAGTACCCTGTTGACTATTATTTCTGTGTGGGAAAAAAAGAAGGAAAGATTAGGGATGAGTATGATTCCCAAATATTTCTGGGATGTAACTCCTGCTAAAGAAGCTGCATTGGGTTCAAAGATTGT
Organism: Protopterus annectens; assembly: GCF_019279795.1. Classification (NCBI taxonomy): domain Eukaryota; kingdom Metazoa; phylum Chordata; order Ceratodontiformes; family Protopteridae; genus Protopterus; species Protopterus annectens. The sequence continues at coordinate 1,857,447,905 of NC_056739.1, read as the reverse complement.
GACACTGGAAACATTCTTAAAATGTTAAGGGGTACAGTATAGCGTTACAATTGTTTTTGCTGTATTAATGTGCCTGAGAGGCACCCAACCCTCAGCTATCAAACAGATTCAATAAATCCTACACTAAGTGTACACTAAGTGTACACCGTTCTGAGAAACAGATAACACAGACATAGCACACGCCTTCTTCCTCCTAATGTTAGTTTTCCTACTGATATTTTTGCTGCTTTAAATATTGACAGGGATTCATAAAGGTTACCATAAAGTGTAGACTATATGTACACTTAGCGTAATCTTTCTGAGTGACTAGAAAACACAAAAATGAGATAAGAATTTTATTGAATACATATCATGTACACTTAGTGTAACCTTAGTGTACACTTAGTGTACACTTTATTGAATCCTGGGGAGAGAATAAAATGAACCTTTCCTTTATGCCATCAAATTAAATCATCTCTGCGCCCCTGCTTTGGTTAAGCCTGTATCTCCATGTCGTCCCACTCAATAGGGCATTCCACACTTGATATTTGGATTGTCACCAAATATAAAACATTGTGATGATTAATGCTGCCCAGTGAATTGGCGTTAGGGCACCCATAAACACCACTCTGTGTGTTTCACCCTATATATAATTTGTTATAAATGACTTTGCCTATTTTAATACTGGAATAGATGTATTGCTTGCTAGCATGTATAAATATTTCCAATAGCCAGGGTGAGTTATATTACTTTACTGTTTGTCTTTTTAGAAACCATAGCCTTAGTTATTCCCATTTCTTAATTAGCATTTTACGTTTTTAATGTTATCACAGTCTGCCTAATGTAGACTTAAAAGTATTATATGTATTAAAACTCTCATTATATCAGCAGGAGGGATGAATAAATTTTTTTAACCTCTGTACCCCTTGCTTGGTGCAATCAACTTTAACAATATGCATTTTTTATTTGTATCGTATTTTTTTTGTGCTGCGGTAGCGTTGTCACCTCACAGTAAGACATTGTCCTGTTCGATTCTCAGCTAAAGCGTCTTCTGTGTGGAGACATGCGTGAATGGGCATACCTTCTTTGAAGGTAGTGCGTCAGGGCTGGCAGCTCGGTACATAAAAATCTACTGCCAATCATTAGCGGACCGGAGTTCTGCTGTGGCGACCCCTAACTGGGAAAAGCCAAAAGATACAACATCATATTTTTTTTCACATTTTGTACATTTTTTTCTTTTCTGAGCATAGCCTGAAATTGGACCATGGTGATTAGTGTTCCACCCTGTTTAACACATGGAAATAAAAAATAAATAAATAATAGAACCAAAGTTTGAGAAAACAGTGTGTAAAAATACCCTAAGTAAGAAAGTGGAACTTAAGATAGATTCTATGAAATGTATTTATTTATTTTAACATTTGTTTACTGGGAAAGTCTGACTTGGAATGAAGCCAATTTTCAGTGGAGGCCTGGGGAAAACCACTCCAGACATATGTCTTTGTAATGTTTCAGTGGAGGCCTGGAGGAAATCACTCCAGACACATGTCTTTTTAATGTGGGAGGAAACCGGAGTACCCAAAATAAATCAATACGAATGCAGGGCGGACATGCAGACTCTGCACAGAAGGCACTCCAGCCTAGAATCGAATTAAAGAACCTCTTGTTGTGAGGCAACAATGCTACCACTGCACCACTGTGCCATCCAAATAAAAGTATGCAGTGAGGGAGAAGTCTTGTAATATTTCAACTGGAAGGGGATGAGAACAAAGAGAACTGGTACTAAAATGGAGGTCATACTAAAACACTGAACGCTGAAAACAGCAAACGGTGTTTCATCAACACATATTCAGAGACTGAAAATGTCAAAACCACAGATCAGCGATTTCTTTCCTAGGGAAAGAAATTGCTGTTCCAACCCCCCCAAAAAAAACATTAAACACTTCCAAACACATACACACATACCCCAATCCTAATTATACCCCCCAAAAACAGTAAACAGCTAAATACACATATGCACGTAACCCAACCATACATCTAATGAAAAAAAAAACAAACATTTTAAAACATATGCACTTACCTTAATCCGCACCCTAACCCTAACGTTAGTAACTCTCGCACATTTACATAACAGTTCCAAATGCATACACACTTACCTTAACCCTAATTCTACCCCCCCAAAACAAAAGTAAACAGCTGAAAACACTTACACACGTAACTCAACCATACATCTAATGCAAAATAAAAAACAGTAAACACTTTCATACATATGCACTTACCTTAACCCGGACTCTAACGCTAAGGTCAGTAACTGTTGCACAATCACACTCGGGAGCTATACCAGACAACAGACCATGCTACACTTCAGAACAGGCAAAGCAATGAAGTGGTCAAGTGGCTTCTTTCCCAGGGAAAGAATTCGCTGAATAGCCGCTTCGCTGTTTTGCCTGTTCACCCCACATGTGTCGACGAAAACGCATTCGACAAAATGCATTTTCTTCATTCTAATAGGAACCCCTAAAATGCTGAGGACACTTATTTACTTAGCTAATAAGGTAGCAGTTCATTTTATTTGATTTCAATTTAGACCATTAATTAGTTAGCTAAGCACATATTTATTTTAGCTTGTTGACTGAGGCTAGATAGAAATGCACCAGATATACAAAAGTCCACAACAAACATAACTGACATAAGTAGAGAAATAATTATATACATTAGAATATAGGGAGAGTAGTATGTTAACAAACAAGACTGTAACAAGTTTTATAAGTATGCATTAGAAGAAGAAATTCATATATGCAGTGGTACTTTGGACATTAGTATGTCATTTATGATGTATGCTGTAATTAAAAACAATAGCAGCAGTGGAGTATATTTACTTTTGCACTGATCACAGCAAAAGAGTTCTGTATATTTGCATATGTAATGAAAGCCAAACACATCAACAATAAACTTGAAGTTATGCCTGATGCATGCAATCATATACATTCATAGAATGCATACTCTGTGACAGACAGCATCAATACAATGTAGCCAACAACAGTTATAAACGCAGTGCATCTGTTGGCTTGACAAGATATGAAGCACAAAAAGCAAGGCAACAGAACACAGGGTCAACTAATTATGAATTTAATAAACAGTGCAGGAACAACAGCCAGAGGAAGGAAAACAGAACAAAAGAGGTTGGGAGTAGGGTGAAAAAATATGTCTGGAGGGCAGTATAGGAGAAGTGGGGAGAGTCTAATTTGGTATTTATGAAGTACGTTGGTTGTTGTTGTTGTGTCTTTCGGCTTTTCCCGGTTAGGGGTCGCCACAGTGGAACTCCGGTCCGCTAATGATTGGTAGGTGATTTTTACGTGCCGAGTTACCAGCCCTGACACACAACCTTCAACGAAGGTACGCCCATTCACGCATATCTCCACATAGAAGATGCTCTAGCTGAGAATCGAACCGGCCAGCGTCTTACTGTGAGGCGACAACACTACCACAGCACCACCACTTGGTAATGGGCAAAATAACTAATGATGTGAATGAGAAGATCTGAAATGGGATGTGATTAAATGTAGGACAGAGATGAGAGAATAAAAGGATGCAAGAAAGAAATATGGTAGTGGTAGGGGATAAATGGTGGAGTGAGGTGATGCTAGGTCACTGGAGGTGCTGGTTGTTTGAGATTCAATCCCAAATTGGATTAGATGACAGAGGAAAGGAGAGGGGAAATGTATGATAAGGGTTTAGGCAATACCAGACCTCCTAAATGATCAGATGAGATACACAGTAAAGAAGGCTATGTAGAGGGAAGTGCCACAAATTGTACAGGTGTGGACATTTTTTAGAATGAATGGCAGAAGAAATTTGGCTTAACTAAGCAAGATGTTCTGGAACATGGGAGGTCAGTAGTATTCCATGTGGCTCTACTTAATACTGGACAAGCAAAGAAAAGATAAAGAAGTTCAGTTGGATGGCTTTGGAAGTGGGTTGCTGAGAAGACAAATGAAATGCTGGTAAGTCAAAGAAAATAATATGTGGGTGGCTACCTTAGTTTGAGCAAGAAAGGTAAGCATACATTAAAACAGGTCTGGGGAGGGTACATTTTGGCAAATTCTCCTTTAAATTCATATATTGTGGAACAGAAAGTGTAGCAGCATATGACAACTTAACCAAAATGATAAAACTATGGAAAATGAAAGAAGAAGGAAGGTAGACAAAGTATGTGCTATTCTGTAATGATGGAGCTTGGGGAACAAAACAAGCCTGCAATACCAACTAATGGAAGACTGAGTCTCAAAATTGTAGGAATAAGTGGGAGTCTGATTATGCAGCATAAAGATTAAGTTATGGTTGCACCAAGGCAGGGAGATTAAAGGATGCACATGTTAGGAAAGGGAATGCAGAGGTGAAGAGTTAGGCAGTACTGGGGAAGAAATAGGAGGCAAAATAGAAGTAAGCAAATTAATGCTTTGAGGGTGTGGGAATAAATGATTCACAGTGGCTGATGACTATCTACACATCTCCAGATGTGGAGGAAGAGACAGTATAAGTCTTAGTTCTGCAATATTGGGAAAAATAACATTAAGAGTAATTGGTAATCTTTATTTTTAAGAAATAAACTGGGTATGCTCACAACTACAACGAAAGAAGAATGGAAGATTCTGGAGCAGAGTATAAGTACTACACCTGAGAAGAAGATATTCTTGATGCAGTTTCCACCAACATAGAGGAACAGAAAGTTTGAAAGTGAAACAGAAACTTGTCCACAGCAGTCATGTTAAGATATTGTTGGATGGATCACAATTTAGACAAGAAAAAAACGGGTAAGATAGCACAAATGATAGCTTGATTTTGTGTGGAGTTGGGTTTCATACAACCAGGAAAGGCTGTGACAATGGGATGGAAGGATGAAGGCAAACTGCCTCAGAGGATTACATCAGTGGAGCAGTATAATGGGAAGGAACAGTGACTTGTATCAGGAAGAAGAGGAAGCGGTGCAAAAAGACAGCCATAATGGGAAGGGATGGTGACTTGTATCAGCAAGAAGAGGAAGTGGTCCAAAAAGACAGCCATAATGGGAAGGAACAGTGACTTATATCAGGAAGAAGAGGAAGCGGTGCAAAAAGACAGCCATAATGGGAAGGAAAGTTGACTTGCATCAGGAAGAAGAGGAAGCGGTGCAAAAAGACAGCCATAATGGGAAGGAATGGTGACTTGTATCAGGAAGAAGAGGAAGCGGTGCAAAAAGACAGCCACCTGTCTGCACAACAAAAGATGTTAAAGGAGTATGAAGTAAGGGATGACCAGTTACAGAAGATAGAGAAATGGAGATGAGGAGAGGAAAAAGGTTTAGGTAGTTAAGGATGAAGGCAATAATGGCAGAAAAGACCTAGAAATAAAAATGGCCATGAGTTCAATATTTTTCAGAATAAAATCTGCTAGAGTAGTACATTAAAATAAGATAATGATGCAAAACACAGAGGTCTAGACTCAGAAAATGAGTACACAATTCTATATGTAGTGGAAGAGCTAGGTAGTTCAAATCCTTAAGGTCGCTAATTCTTCCTGTTGCTCTGTTATGTAAACCTTTGAACTGTGCCCCCTCTCATCTGCAGATTGTTTAAAAATACCTTGCTAATAGCTACACTAATGCAGCTTTGAATAAGTTCAGGCTTCCCACATACCTGCTCTCTGTCAGGTAAACTTTGTACTGAGAAGTGTGATGCAACAGTTGCACAAAAATATTTATTTATGCTATTAGTTCCAGGTCTTAGCTTACTCAGCTATCTATACTGCCCCATCTGGACTACTTGTTCACAGTATTAGATTGCTTTAAACAGATAATGAAGTGTCATGCATATTTCCTTTTGAACAAAGGTAACATACATACATATTGAGCTGAAATTAATTGATATTATGTTTATAAACACAGTCAAAAAGATCGCCTATGTAGACTTCTTGAATTTTCCCAGCTGTTGTCATCATTTCTAAGTACACAATCTTTTGGTTAATTCAGCCAGCATATTCACAGTATATGGGGCAGAGAGCATATACAGATGATATATTTCACATTGTGAGACCAAATAGATGGTTTGGGACAGCACTGAACAGCATAAGGGTTACTAATATTGCCTTTAATACTCAAATAATGTGGCAATACATGAGAATAGCCAGTGGGGTGCAGTGGATGATGGGATGATTAGATACTTCATCTTGCATTGTGAGGAACTGGCTAATGGGTACACCAGAAGTAAATGAACAGGCTTAGGTCCTCTGAGTCACTAAGGAGAGTACACTGTTAATTATCAAAACTTGAATTTATCACTTGGGTACCATTACCATATTTATTTTGTCTACTGGGAACAGTATCCCTGGGATTGCATTGAAAATGGGTGCTATCAGCTGAAATACCACTGACAAACAGCGTAAATAAATAAATAATGAATAATTGGAAAATGAAAATGTACAAGTCTGTGTCACACAAATATAGATACGCCAAAGCAATTTATTTTTATTGAACTTTATATTTAATACTGGCAGTAAGTGATTGATGGGTCTATATTACCTTACCAAATGATGAAATGACTGAACGCTCTTTCATCGATCTGATAAGGTTGAAACCCCTAAAAAGCGAAGACATGGAACAGTGATTTTTTTCCTAGGGAAAAAAATCACTGCTCCGCACCCTACCCCAATTTCAACCAACTGCAATATCACCAAACTTATATGTACCAAACTACTTCTACAATCTGCATTACCAATTATCAAAAATCAAAACTAATTACATTACTACTCATATTATATCACTCAACTGGCCTTCTGCAATAAGATTCTTTTTCTGATTTTCACAAATCTCATCCAGTAGGTCTAGCGTCTGTTCAAGAATTAAACACCCACCCTCAGTTCAAAGTTATCCTTACATCTTGACTCTAGCTAACTTATGCACTTTTCTCTGTAAACTTCAACTTTGTTATTCTCATAACTTTTTGATCCTCCTAACCAGGAAATATAACATCATTGTATTCTAGAATCTATGTTTTACTATATAGTTAATACACCACCATGACCAGCAGCACCTGTCCTTATTTTACCTAACATTCTGGCAAACTCAACACTAACCCATCAGTGACAATACTTTATTATAGGTTCATAGTTATATACTAGGCTAATTATCACCGCGGCCTTTATAAGCCAAGCTGTGCAATCCCACCCAATTGTATCCCTATGTATCATTGACATTTATTACAGTGGGATGTTAGTTAGGAAATTTCTAGAGGTTATGTGGAGGGTATTTTAATTTGGGTATTACTGTCTTCCTCTGACAATCAGAGACATTGGTGTCAGACCCAGGGTGAATTTCTATTTTCCCAGTCAATGGTCAAGGTTCATAGGTAGGTACTAGGCTGTCTGCCCGAAGGCATTTATAAGCCTAGCCGGAATGTGTTGGCTTTCGCCGCCCCTTAGATTAGTTCCCTGTGCCTCTGTCCAGCAGAGCCATTGAAGTGAACCCTGGGGTAAACTTTCTGTTTCCCATCCACTCATCAAGGTTTTTCTAGAAGAGGGTTAGTGAGGAGCTCTGCCTAATGTAGATTGGAATCTTGTTCCAGAGCATGGGAAGTCTCTGGGATAGGAATATATCCCTCCTGCACATCCTATTTATTGTTGTGGTGAGGTTTAGATCCCTGGAGCGTGTGGCATGAGGGGATATGGTTTTCTTTAGGTGGAGCATGTCCATCAATTCTGGGTTGGACATGGCCTTGTATGTCAGGCAGAGATCACCTCTGAGTAGGCGGTATGCAACAGAGTACAGCTGGAGTTTCTTCAGTCGAGCTGCATAGGGCATTTGCTTGAGGCCATTGATCCTCTTGGTGAGGAACTTCTGTGGTCTTTCCAGTTGTTGCAGGTTTCTTGTAAGGTACATCCCAAATGGGGCATTGTACTCTATGATGGGTCTGATGAGTGATGCATAGAGGGGCCCAATAACCTCTTTCAATCTGGATGCAAACCATTTTGTGATTAGGTGGGCCATATAGAAGGATTTTCTAACCACTTTGGCAATGTGATTATCAAAGGAGAGGTTACTATCTACTTGGGTCCCCAGATCCCTTATTACGTCTTCTGTATTTAGGGGGCTACCACCTATGTGGTAATTTGTGGGTGCTTTGTTTTTACCAAAGGGGATGACTATGCACTTTTGGCACTTAGCTTGAGGCCATGGTTTTGACACCAGGTATCAGTGAGACCCTTTTGGAGGATGTCTGTGTCAGCTGGAGAGTCACTTATAGCCCCTAGTTTGCAGTCGTCTGTGAACTTGGTCAGCCATAGTCCTTCTGTGCTTGCCTGTACCTCTGAGAAGTATATGCCAAACAGTAGGGGGTCCTAGGACTGAGCCCTGGGGAATGCCACTTGTAACTGGTTTAGAGTCAGACCCATCTCCCGCAACTCTTACCATGTGGGTTCTGTCTGTGAGCCAGTTGGCAACCCATCTCGTGACGTAGGGGTTTTTGTTCAGGCTGGTGAGCTTGTCTATAATACCTGAGTGGGGAATGGTGTCGAAGGCCTTTGCGAGGTCTAGGTAGGCTTTGTGGACCACCTTTCCCTCATCTATAGCCTTGGTAACTGTCTCAAAGGATGGACTCTGCTTGACATGGATAGGAAACCTGTTGCACCAACATGTTTTAACATGTCACAAGCAAAGTTTCAATCCTTGTATGCAGTGGTTCTGATGCTGTTCATTTTGTGGATGTGCAGAAGGTCCATCAGAGCTGGATCTGAGGATGCCTTGTATGCCAGGCATAGATCACCTCTCAGTTACCTGTAGGAGACAGACTGCAGAGAGAGAACAAGCTTTAAGGTGATCCTTACAGGACATTGTGTTTGTACCCTGGATTCTCCTTGTTATGATCCTCTCTTGCTGTTCCAGCTGTTGCAGGTACATGCCAAAGGGGGCAGTATACTCAATAATGGGTCTGATAAGAGCCAAAAAAAGTGGCACTATGACTTCCTTAACCTGGACACCATGCCATTACTTACAAGTTGAATGATGTTCTTTCAAACTTGGCTACATGCTGGCAAGGGCCAGATTACTGTCTACATATGTTCCCGGATCCCTGACTACTGGGTTAACTCTTAGGAATGTCTTATTCACCCAAAAGGCACTATGATGCAGTTTGTGACATTGAGTTTTAGTCAATGACTTTGGCAAGTCATTTGTCTGTGCTTGACCCTCTTGTAAGATGTTTGTGTTATGGGAGAATCTATAATAGCACTCATTTTGCAGCCATCTGCAAATATGGTCAGCCAAAAGCCCTTGACATTAGCATTTACTTCTGAGAAGTAGATGCCAAATAGAAGCAGTCCCAGCAAGAAGTCCTGAGGTACCTTGCCAGTGAACAGACTCTTAGTGGATGTACTATCCACAATCCTGACTTCTTAGATCCTTTCTGTGAGCCAGCTAGCAATCTAGCAAATTATGCAAGCATTAATTCCCAGTTTGGTGAGTTTGTCAAGTATACCCAATTGGGATATTGTATCAAGCACATTAGCCAGTTCCAGGTAGATGGTATGCATAGTTTTCCCTTCATCTATTGTCTTGGTGACCTTCTCAAGGAAGTCCACCTGTTTTAGTAGACATGATCTTCCCTTAAAGCCAAACTGGGTTGGGTGCAGCATCTGAAGGTTTCCTATGTCTTTGATGATCATTCCATGATAATTCATTCCATGGCTTTGCATATTAGTTTAGTCAGACTAACAGGTCTGTAGTTTCTGTGGTTGAAAGATGTTCCACTCTTGTGAAGTGGGATAACCATTGCAGTCCTCCGTTCTCATGCAACAAAGCATGTTTTGCAGCTGTATTTGAAACATGACTTAGGTGGTCCTGATAGGTCATGTTTCCAGCTATTTAGGGGACATCCTGAGACTGAGGCTGTGTTTTTGGCCTTAGTGACTGTTACTAGGACCTGATCCCTGTTAATAGTTGGGGGGGGGGGGTTAAGCTAGTAGGTGTTTCATGGGGAGGTGGGGGTAGGGGTGGTGGTGAAATTTCAGCTGAATTTGTCAGCCAGCAAATTCGCTTTGTCAGTCTGCTGAGTGAAGGTGGTACCACTGACCACCAGTTTGAAGCACTGATGTGTGCTGTCTTTGAGGTTTTGGACATAGCTGTAGAAGGTCTTGTGGTTTTCTTTAGCCTGTCAGGCTATCTTGATCTCATAACTGGCCTTTCTGTACTTAAATTAGTCCTCTTATTTTCAAGTTTAGTTTAATTAGAGAGCTCCTGTCATTATGGGGGTTGCTAGGACTATATCCTGTGGTTGCTTCAGTTCTTTATTAAGGACTATATCCTATGGTTGCTTCTCTTCCTGATTTTAGCCATGATCTTTTTTCTCTGAACATGAGACAATTGCTACATTGTCTCAGGATTCTTATATCTACCAAGCTGACTATGGAGTCATTTGGAAATTGCATATCCATGTTGTCTCCAGATTTGTATTTGGGTGGGCTACTTTAGGTTGTGGTCTGGGTTATACAAAGGCCACCTTGGCTGGTCTCTGGGATTTGGCACTACATTAGTTTAGATTGTGCTACAATTTGACTGTAGTACTGTTTAATGTGAAGAATAGCTTCTCTAAACTTGTCTCTTCATGATGGCTTTGTTTTAGCCTTACAAAGTTACAGGTTTCAGTTCTAAGGGACGTTCTATAGATAAAATGTACTTTCTGGGTGTTTGTGTCTGTACAAGGTGCTGCTAACCTCTTACTATAATAACAGCTAGAAAAGATGCTTGCAAGTGTAATTCTACAACAAAACTTTAAATTACCTTGACAGGACAATTTCAAATATTAGGGACCTTCAAAATGATTTAAAGGCAAAATCAACAAATAAGGCAAAAATAAAGCAGTAACACTCTAAACAATTAAATAAAGTGCAAAACAATAAAATAAACCTCTTATCTACCAAGGATCGAGCAGGAGTAACTCACAACCCCCTCATAGTGTTGCCAGGGTGCCAAGCAGATGGGAGCACTGAGAAAATGAATAGAAGACAATTTGTAGTAAGGGGTGTTTACTGAAATGCAATACTGCTTTGCTGGGTGGGCACTTGGTGTTATTGACATATGGAAAACAATGAATGGGAAAGTACTTAAATAGGTTACACAGCAGACAACAGATACGAAAGAGGGGAGGGAGAGACTTTGGAAATCAGAGCACCATAAGGGCCAAAAGCCAGAGACACAGCCTTTTATAACCATATTATGAAAAGTGTGTGAAGGTCGGAGAAAAATTCAAACTGGAGCTCAAGTCCTGTGGTTAGAATTTCAGAATTTTTTAGTTTAAGGCCTCAGTGGGGGTGGGGCAGACATAAAGAACAGGAGAAAAAAACAGTAGCAAGTTAAACAGAAAGGCACTGTAATGCAACTTTAATCAGGTACATACTGCTACAAAATGCAGTGAAGCACAAATCCTGGAGCAGAATTCACAATACTGCCACTACTGTGAACCCACCACAGATTAAGCCACCAGATTACAGGAATACAACTTTAAGCAGGTATATACAGCTATAAAAAGCACTGAAGCACAAATTCACTGCCACTACTGCAAATCTATCAAGGACTAATGCACCAGACTATGTAGAAATCTATCGGTAATGCTGTAATAAATGACTAAATGAAGCTCAAATCTGGCTTTAGATCACAGTCCTGCCTCAGCTGTGAAAGAAGCTATAAGATTGTCCGGACTGTTCAAAATAAATTTACTTATGGAAACAGAAGCAAACTATAATTGCATAAACAATGACAACATCTTGCAGTAATGCATAATCTTCATACAACTAGAAATGAAGCTACCAGACTAAGGTCCAATAACAAACAAGCAAACTGGAAAATGGACAAAAATGAGAGATGTACACAAAATTATCGCAATGCAGGTCCTTATAAGTGCAACTTAAAATATTTAATCAAAATTTAAATAAAAAATCTTTTTTTTTCTTCCCTTTTGCTGAAAAGATTTTATCTCATACATCTGAGTCTTAAACAATAGACCCTGGGCAGACATAGCTCCATGCTAAATACAACAGACTTTCTAGAGAGGAAGCCAATCAATTAAAGACAATACTGGAGCTCAAGTCCCATGGTCAGAATTTCAGAAACTTTTAGCTTAATGCCTCAGTTGAGGGTGGGGCAGACTCAAAGAACAGGCAGAAAAACAGTAGCAAGGTAAACAGAAAGGTGTTGTAATCAACTTTGATCATTTATCTACAGCTATAAAAAGTACCGAAGTATCATAATTAACTTTGTGAGATCAGAGGTCTCATTTTACTAAAGCACTTTCCTTTTCATCTTAAGCCTCTGTCTTCACTCTCCTTACAGTTATGCTGTAAACATTTGCTTCCCCTTCTACTTACACATTTCTGTCTCACTAACTGTAACTTCCTTTGCACATTTCTGACTTACAGAAGTATACTGGATAGTGGTCATTTCGTTTAAAGAGGACTTGTCTCAGATAACCTGTGCCTTTCTTTTCTCCCAGTTCTTCCTTCACTAGATGCTTTGCCTTTCCACTTTACCCTTTTCACTGTGTCATATGCTTATGTTCTTTTCACCTTTATCATGTCCTGATTATTTCCCCCTTTATACAATTATTACAACAGTCTAGACAGTAGAACGCTTGTGTGATTTAACTTTTGCATGAAGCCTAGGTAGCATATAGGCTGCTTTATCTTCTTTTTTTGCCAGATCCTCTTTCCTCTTAGTCTTCCACTGCCTATCCTGACAGCTCATCCTTCTACACTTCTACTCCAATAGTGTAGGTGGCCGATAGACTGGACTGCATATCATTTTACATAGTGATTTTTTTCTTCTCTTGTCAGATGCATTCACTTTATTGTCCACGTGTAAATAACTTCTTTTTATTTCTAGCTATTTCAACCTCTATGTGACTAGCACTCCAGCAGTCTCAGTGGCAAGTAAGCTGTATTACTTAGCCTATGCACACAGCTTAGGTGGCAGGTAGGCTGTACTACTTAGCCTATGCACACAGCTTAGGTGGCAGGCAGGCTATGCTACTTAACCTATGCACACAGCTTAGGTGGCAGGCATGCTGTGCTGCTTAACCTATGCACACAGCTTAAGTGGCAGGCAGGTTATGCTACTTAACCTATGCACACAGCTTAGGTGGCAGGCCGGCTGTGCTACTTAACCTATGCACACAGCTTAGGTGGCAGGCCGGCTGTGCTACTTAACCTATGCACACAACTTAGGTGGCAGATAGAATGTGTTGTTTAACCTGTGCACACAGCCTAGGTGGCAGGTAGGCTGTACTACTTAACCTATGCACACAGCCTTGGTAGCAGTTGGACTGCTGCCCTTCTCTCATTTGATCATTTTAACTCCTAGCCTAGGTTACAAGCTGCACATAAAGTTCTTTTTAACTCATTGGCTAGGTGGTAGATGAGAGCTGCACTTTTACTTTGTTTATTGACACAGCCTTTATTGCTGATAAAGCATGCTATATTCTTTTGTCTGGAGTTTCTACTTTTAAACACTGAGTAAAATACAATGGGTTTATAGCAGTGGCAAAATTTAGGCTGAGGTGTTTTGTTACTCGTTTTTCCACCACTTATTATTATGATGGAAAAGACATTGTTACATTACCTATTGCAATAGAAATCTACCAGCCCTTTCTCTCTATTCTGCCACATCTCTCTCCCTCCAAGTACTCTCCTGTATTATCTGTTACACTGACCTTTCCATAGCTACTCATTATGTCTTTGCAATTTATAACCCCATCTATCTTGCAAACTTTTAATCTCTCAATACTTTCCTTAGCATGCTGTCTTACTTACTATTTTATCTGTCAGTTTAGCCTTCAGTCTATTTATTGCAGGTATCTTTATGCTTTCTCATGCATGTCAGGAACCCTGTAACCTTACTCAGGCTAACTACTGGCAAATAAAAATACAAAATCTACTGACTGACATCAGCAGTAAACTCACTTATGCTACTAGGAAACAATTTCTGTTGCAATCTGTACTCCTTCAGAAGTCACCAATCCCCGTAGCAAAAAATAAAGATCTTCTCTCAAAACTTCACCATCTCCTACTCAGTCTTAAGCAATCAGGAAATATTCACTCAAACCCAGGACCACCTTAGCTCAGTCCTTAATTACAAAACCCAGTCACCTATCATATCAAATAAAGACCTTAAAATTGCTTGCCACAATGCACAGAGTCTTAATAATAAATAGACCAGTCTTGAAGTATGGCTAATGTTAGAAAAATATGTATTAATGTGTGTATTAGCAATATGCTTAGTGCATTTAGAAGCTTGAAAAGAGTTAACACATTTATTCTATTTCATACTGCATAAATATGTACAAACTGCAGTTGCTTTCTGACCTTGTACTGTTAGCTAAAATCTTGCTTGCGCCTTGGAAATTTACTGAGAAGCAGGTGATTTCTGCTTGTGTTAGGAAAATAATGAATAGAACAATACTACTTGTATGAAACTTAGACAAGATGTTTCGCTGTGCCATGAGAAAATACACAGCTATAGAAGTTACAGATAATTAGTACAAAGCCTGCTTGAAAATATGAACTGCAATCAGCATTTGCTTGTATCTGTATTAGAAAAGTACCTTGAAAAGTAACACTGTACAATAGATACTTTTAAACGGATTAATAGTCACCAAGGCCAGGTTGTTTTTCTGAAAGGTTTCACACAAATCTAGTCATGTCAGCAGAAAATCTGAAGTAACATCTGTTGTAGAACAATGCTAAAAGTTGTGCTTGATTACGTCAGCTTAGAAGGCCATGTCTTGTAAAATAGTATAAGAATGAACATACTTCCTGTTAGTAGTTAGACAAATCCTTGTATTTGCATGTTTTTGTCTCCTTGCTGCAAGTAAATTAAAGTGCCTTAACTGAACCTTACATGTATTGGTCTTTGAAGTTTTTTCCTTTGACAGATTGGTCCTTCGGACCGGAAACCTTCACTTCGCCTCGGATCAGACAGGCCAGGTGGCTTGAAACCGTATGGGGAAGAAACCACATCGGTTCTTCTTATTTGAAAAGTCCTCCAACTGAATTGTCGTACAAAAGAGGCCAGCCACTTTCTGATCTGCGACTGAAGGAAGGGTTTACACGAACCAGGTGATCAATCATGAAGGCTCAGGTAAGGTGAATCTACCTTCTTTTCTGTTTTAGATCAGGGATTAGATTTGTATTTGCTCTGTTAAGACTTTATTTATAAGTCAGGGACAGAAGATTACTGTCTTGTCATAGATCAGGGAAATAGAGTAGGTAGGCAGTCATTCTGAAGAGACTATAAAAACATCCATGGTACCACATTAAAAATAAGGTGTTACGTAACGATTAAAAGGGTAGAACAAAAAAATGGATAATAATTGTACAAAAAGGTCCCAAAATCCATCGTTAACCAAAGACGCGAAATACATGCAGTCACAGCGTGCTGATAATATTAAATACTACTCAAAATGGGTTAATAAGTATGAATTTGACAGTAAACTAGAAAAATCCTCACTTGTCAAACTTGTCAAACAGCTTAAAACCGATTCTAGAGGTCAGGTAAAGAAGCAAAGTCAATTAGGAATTCCTCGGGCACACAGGTGGATTGAGGAAGTAAACCAAAGGGAACAAAAGAGTAATAATTCAAAAGCAATGTTTTTAGATAAGGAGGACAATAACTTAGTAATATCATCAGCCCCTCTGCCTCCCTTACCAGAATATGAGGCAAGTGAACAAATTAGTCCACCCCTGCGATATCCTGCTGTCAACTGTGAGTAGAGACACTACAAAAGCGAAACCGTTTGTTAGAGATCCCGTCGAGACCAGGTCTCGAACATGGGCAGGAAACTCAAAAGGGGACATTGAGTTATATCAAACGGGTAGAAATTCATGATTTATGAGTGAAGAAGAAATATGCCCACTTATAGAAGTGCCTAATCCTCAGGCAGGGCAAGAAGGTCAGGACCCAACTATTCTAGTGTATAGACCCTGGACTCCAGAAGACATCTGGAAAGCCACTGAGGGAATTCCCCAACCAAAAATTAATTTTAGAAAGTTCATAGAAGATTTGCAAGGAATGAGGCTGAGTTATAATTTAAACGGAGAAGAGGTAGAAAAAGTAGTCAGACAAATTGTGGGACCAGATTGGCACATGCTTACTGGCAACTGGAATCCCCGTGACATTGTGCTCAGGCACCTCCCACATAGCAGCGCAGAATTAGACAACAGAGTGAAACGTCTTACAGACCGAATCTCTGAGAAATGGAAGCCTAGGGCAGACTGGATTTGC
Organism: Protopterus annectens; assembly: GCF_019279795.1. Taxonomy (NCBI): domain Eukaryota; kingdom Metazoa; phylum Chordata; order Ceratodontiformes; family Protopteridae; genus Protopterus; species Protopterus annectens. Next base: position 1,857,431,629 of record NC_056739.1, on the reverse strand, counting down.
ATTAATCAATGCATCCAACAGGAAGGTGAAGCTATTGACCGGTATTATGCCAGACTATTAGAATGTTTTAATAACCATTATGGAATGCAGGTTCCTGAAGATCAGACACACAATTCCCCATATGAGCAGCAGTTAAAGAATGCATTTTTGAAAGGCAGTATTGCACCTATAAGCAGCTTTATTACAAAACACATGGTAGATCATCGTACAAGCAGGTTACAATCATTGCTTGAATATGCTAGACATGCCGAAAAGCATTTTAATAGCAAAAAGAAAAAGAAAGCCCAAGTATTTTCTGTAGAAGATGGAGCAGAAGTATATGTAGTACAGTCCGGGAAAAAGGGCAAGAAAAATGCCCAGGGGAACAAACAATCTGATCAATGATCAGAGGACTCTGAAGGGCGAAAGAAAAGGGGTGAATGTTTTAAATGCGGTAAGAAAGGACACTTGGCAAGGGATTGCAAGAAAAACAAAAAGGAAACCATGGAGGATAAGGAGGGTGAGGACTGACTATATGATAGTCAGGAATCACTAGAAGGGGATAGCAGAGAAAGGACAAATGAGTATGTGATAGAGGAAGTAGAGAATGTGACAGACGAAATAGAGGAAGTGCAGGAAGCCACGGATAGTGAAGAAAATGAAATATTAGATTTGGCTTTATTGAGCTTAGAGCTCTATTTAGCAGACACGAAACCAGAAGTTACACTCCTAGTAGAAGGGAGGGAAGTCAGATTCCTGTGTGACTCAGGGGCATCACGGACCCTGGTACATCCCTCCAAACTGCCAGAGAATTCAGAGTCACCTGATTACATATTAGTGAAAGCAGCTAATGGACAGCTGTATCGGGAGCCCCTCTCCCATAATATTATGATAACTGATCCTGTTTCAGGATTGACCCAGAAAAGCAAAATTGTTGTATCTGCAAAATGCCCAGTAAACCTCTTGGGCAGAGACCTAATGCAGTTATTTGGTATAACAGTAGTTCCGACTATGCAGGGTATGGAAGCACAGCGACAAATTGATACCTTTGCAGTGCAATCGGAGGGTGAAATGTTTTATTGGTACAGCCAGGACTTGGTTACGACTGGTCTAGGGGCGGTGACTGAAGAGTTGATGAACGTAGCCATCAGCAAGTTCCCCTCCCTTGACATTCATAAACAGCATTTGTTGCACTGTACTCTGTATTATTGTAATACACCAGGACCTGATAAGGAATATGAGCAAGAATTGTTTAGAAATCGTGCAAACAGATTGGTATTACGCAATCTCTACTGGGACACAGAAGGGAACAGTGTAGTCAGCTGTTCGTTGCCCCAGGAGTTCTTTGCACTCTATAAATCTAATTGATTACCACATGTTAGCTTAATTAAGGACAAGAATGTAAAATGGGTAGATTTAGGAGAAAAAGTCACAAGATGGGAAAAACAGACAGAGTTAGAACTGTCAGAACAGGGAATACAAATGCAGAAGCTGAATTGGATAGCTCAGACCCACCCAGCTGTACACTTGCAGTCTAGCAAGGACAGCTGATTGGCACTCCTATTGAAGGAGGAAGAGAATGCCTTACAGAATATACCAGAAAATCTCTGGTCGACAGGAAAATCAGATGTAGGACTTATTCGTACAGCAGGACCAGTTACTATTACGCCAAAGTCAGCATTTAGACCACAAAAGACAGTATCCCTTGAAAAAAGATGCAGAGGTAGGAATCAAACCTATTATAGCAGCTTTACTTAAGAAAGGGGTGCTGGTGGAATCTCCTGATTCACCATGTAACACACCCTTATTTTCTGTTAAGAAAGCGAATGGAGAGTGACGTATGGTCCAAGATTTACAAGCTGTAAATGACGCAGTAATGCCAAGGGCACCTATGGTGCCAGACCCACACACCCTGTTGAATGATTTAAAACCTCAACAGAAATATTTTTCTGTGGCAGATATCAGCAATGCATTATTTTTGATACAGATACACCCTGACAGCCAGCATTGGTTTGCATTCACATTTCAGGGAAAAAGGTATACATATACGCGACTACCACAGGGGTATTGTGAAAGTCCAACAATATTCTCACAAGAAATGGCAAGCAACTTGGCAGGACTTACCCCACCAAGAGGTAGTCAGATGTTGCTTTATTTTGATGATATCCTACTGGCGTCCCCCACCCAGCAAGATTGTAAAGAGGATACCATAGCGCTATTACAATTGTTAGCCACTGAAGGACATAAAGTAAACAAAAATAGACTGCAGCTTTGGAAAAAACAAGTTAAATACCTAGGATATGTAATATCCAAGGAAGGTAGGACATTAGATGAGGACAGAAAAATAACGATTTTACAAGCATCAAAACCCACTACCAAGAAGGAAATTATGTCCTTCCTGGGTACGACTAATTTTTGTCAGAGTTGGATTCCAAACTATGCCTTGGAATCTGCACCGTTGACTACTTGGATTTATAAAAAGCCTATGGCAGCACAGGATTTGTTACAATGGACACCAGAAGCAGAATCTGCTTTCTGCAAACTGAAACAGTTAATAGCGTCTTCATTAGTTTTGGGTTTACCAAACTATCATAAACGTTTTTTCCAAACTGTAGATTGTAAGCAAGGTTATATGACATCAGTGTTAACACAGCAGCATGGGGACAAGCAACGCCCTATTGCTTATTATTCATCACAACTGGACCCAGTGGCACGGTCCTTACCTCACTGTGTACAAGCAGTAGTTGCAGCTGCAATGGCAGTACAGGCTTCGGCCTCAGTAGTGTTATTCCACCCTCTCACATTGAGAGTGCCTCATGCAGTCGCGATTATTTTACTACAAGAAAAGGTAGCATATCTTTCCCCTGCTAGGCATCTTTCCTGTATGACTATATTGTTGAGCCAACCTCATATGACAATTGAACGATGTAAGACTTTGAACCCTTCTACCTTGCTCCCAACCCCTGCAGATGGCACACCACACAGCTGCCTGCAGGTGATTGAGCAAAAGACACTGCCTAGAAAAGACCTTACGGATGTTCCCTTGGATGATGCCGAGGTGACATACTATGTGGACGGCTCATGCAAAAGGGGTCCTGTAGGACAGAACCTAGTAGGATATGCAGTAGTTTCTGACACTGACATTATAGAAGCGAAATCTTTACCACATAGTTTATCTGCACAGGCAGCAGAATTGATTGCCTTGACACGGGCATGTACCTTAGCAAAGGATAAATGTGTGAACATTTTTACTGACAGCCAGTATGCTTTTTCTACTGTACATGTTTTTGTGCAACAGTGGAAAATCGAGGAATGATAACATCTACTGGCAAACCAATCAATCATGCACAGTTTATTTTAGATCTTTTAGAATCTATTCAGTTACCTCAAAAAGTAGCTATTTGTAAATGCACAGCTCATACCAAGCAACAGGACAGGATTTCAAAAGGTAATGCGAGAGCTGATACAGCTGCAAAGCAGGCAGCTTCAGAAGTATTTATTTTGAATGAGGAACTACAACTCTCTGAGATTTTAGACTTAGAAATGTTAAAGACAATGCAAACACTTACTACGCAAACTGAAAAACAAAGATGGGTAAAACAAGGAGCAATTCTCGAAAAGGGGCTGTACATCTCTAAAGAAGGAAAACCGATATGCCGTCTAATTTGTTTAGATATGCAGCTTTGTTGAGCTATGGGCAGTGCCATGTCTCAACAGGGGGGATGGTACAGCTGGTGAACCAAGTGTTCACGACGTACGGATTTACAAACTACTCTAAAAAATTTTGTTCATTATGCCACATCTGTAATAAACATCATGCACAAGGGGCATTAAAGTCCAAGCAAGGGAGTTTCCCTACACCACTGTATCCATTTCATACTATTTGTATGGATTTCATAGAGTTGAATAAATGTGAAAATAAGAAGTATTGTCTTGTCATTGTAGATATGTTTTCCAGATGGGTGGAAGCCTTTCCGACTAAAAATCCAGACACTACGACTGTTGCCAAAGTGCTTGTTAAAGAATTCATCCCTAGATTCGGCATTCCGGAAAGGATCTACAGTGACAACAGCACACACTTTGTGAATCAGACCATACAGCAGTTAAGTAAACATTTTTGTATTTCTCTAAAGAATCATTGTGCGTATCACCCGCAATCAGCAGGGCTAGTAGAAAGGTATAATGGGATTTTAAAGAGTAAGATAAGAAAATTAATGACAGAAACGCAGAGAAACTGGGTGTACTGTCTGCCCCTGGCACTGTTGAGCATGAGAACTGTTCTGAATGCAAAAGGATTGACTCCTTTTGAAAAGCTCTTTGGAAGGGCTTACTATATACCTCAGTGGAAATCTCTCATGCCCGCGGACCAGGAAGCTGACAGTACATTAGCAGAGTATATGCGTAATTTGTTAAATTCTAAACATTTGTTGCAGTTAAATTCTGTTTCAGATAAAGAACGAACCAGGCCGTCAGAAGTGACAGTGCCCCCTGGAGCGTGGATCTGGCTGAAGATAGTTAAGAAGAAAAATTGGTCGTCTCCGAAGTGGGAAGGTCCATATCAAGTGCTTTTGTCAACACCCACTGCAGTCCAAATTGTGGAACGTGCCTCTTGGATCCACTTGATGCACTGTAAATTAGTTAAAAACTTTGAACTGGACAAAAATCTTGTTACATGCCAAGAGCAAAATGATAGAGTCCAGAAGAAACAGGAATGCAGAACAACCCTTTCCTCAGAAGTATTGCATAATCATCCTGTTAACTGTATTAGTGACAATAATCTTTTTGTTGTGGCCTTTTCTTTTCCCAGCCACGCAGCCTGAACTGAATAAACGTGAAGCGTTACTCATAAACTGGCATCCAAACTTTAACACTTACCAGGCAATTAAATATGTGTATGCTGAAACTTTCAGTGTTTCAAATTGCTGGATTTGCACAGCTTTGCCGACAGCATACAGGGGGTTATTAATGACTACAGTCCCCCCAGGGGTCAATGAGACCTGGGAGAACTTAATTTATTGGACGGCACAGTGGTGCAGCGGTTAACGTTGTCACCTCACAGCAAGAGGTTCTCCAGTTCGATTCTCGGCTGGGGTGCCTTCTGTGTGGAGTTTGCATGTTCTCCCTGTGTTCGCGTGGGTTTCCTCCGGTACTGTTTCCTCCCACATTCCAAAGACATGCATCTGGAGCATTTCTCCCCGGGCCTCCGCTGAAAACAGGCTCTGTGGAACCTAGTCGGACTTTCCCGGTCAACAAATGATAAATAAATAAATAAATAAATAAAATAAATAAATGATACCTCAACCATTACAGCACAAGATAAAATAGCATTGCACTTGTCTGTTCCACAAAAGGGAACTGTGTGTTTTTATAAACATGATACTGTTCAGGTGGGTTGGAGCAATTGCAATGTGACTGTTCCCTATAGATGTTACACTAATGGTAACAAAGTAGATCTTTATTGTAATACAAACTATGATTCATTTCTTGGATTGATGCACAAAACACTTGATGAAGTAAAACATAATTCTGTTCTTTATAAACAGCTTTCTATAATTGATAGAAAAATGTTTCATGCAGGGTGAGTGTGCATTCATAGCAAGGTTACTACTAAAGTAGAGGATTGTTATTTTGTGTGTGGCAGAAAGGCATACAAATGGTTACCTGAGAATTGACCCGGCAGTTGTTTTTTGGGTTACCTGGTTCCGGCCATACGACACACTGCAGTTTTGCCTCATGGGAAAATTCAAAATGTCTGAGAAGTCATCAAGAAACCTGTAAATTCAGTGGGACAAATCGATGCGCGTTGGAAAGGCCATCACTCTCTAGGCAAAGGACTGACACAAATGGACTTGAGTGATAGCGTTATATCGTGGGCAGGCATATTACCAGCATATGGAGCAGTGAAATCGATCTGGGAGCTGAGAAAACTTTCAAAACTTCTCGAAGTAATGAGTAATGCAACTTTTTCCGGTCTCGAATTGGTGACTAATGAACTGAATGCTATGAGAACTGTAGTGATCCAAAACCGCACAGCTCCTTACCTTACCCTAGTGGCAAGAGGTGGTATGTGTGCTTTAATCCAAGAAGAATGCTGTTCGTATATTCCTGACCATAAACACGAGATAGACAATCATCTTGAGGTAATTCAGCAGGTGTTGGCCATGACCAAACCAGGCCCAAACCTACTGAAGGACTTTATCCAGAAATGGTTTGGGGGGTGGGGTACCATCCTAATGAACATCCTGATTGCCATTTGTGTAGGTATGCTCCTACTGGGAGTATGTGTTTGTTGTGGTATCCCCTGCATGAAAAGACTGATTAAAGACCTTATAGACATGTCAGTTTCTGAAACCTTATATCAAAGTACTGAGTTTGAAGAACTGTTAAAAGACTAAAAAGCTTTCATAAGTCTAAACTGAATGACTCTCTCAACTGCAAATCCTGAGTGGAAGAAGTTAGGAGAAGAAAACAAACTGTTTATGCTTATTTTGAAAGTAGAATAAAAGTATTAATAGGGGGGAAATGTTAGAAAAATATGTATTAATGTGTGTATTAGCAATATGCTTTGTGCATTTAGAAGCTTGAAAAGAGGTAACACATTTATTCTATTTCATACTGCATAAATCTGTACAAACTGCAGTTGCTTTCTGACCTTGTACTGTTAGCTAATATCTTGCTTGTGCCTTGGAAATTTACTGAGAAGCAGGTGATTTCTGCTTACGTTAGGAAAATAATGAATAGAACAATATTACTTGTATGAAACTTAGACAAGAAGTTCGGCTGTGCCATGAGAAAATACACAGCTGTAGAAGTTACAGATAATTAGTACAAAGCCTGCTTGAAAATATGAACTGCAATCAGTATTTGCTTGTATCTGTATTAGAAAAGTACCTTGAAAAGTAACACTGTACAATAGATGCTTGTAAACGGATTAATAGTCACCAAGGCAGGGTTGTTTTTCTGAAAAGTTTCTCACAAATCTAGTCATGTCAGCAGAAAATCTGAAGTAACATCTGCTGTAGAACAATGCTAAAAGTTGTGTTTGATTACGTCAGCTTAGAAGGCCATGTCTTGTAAAATAGTATAAGAATGAACATACTTCCTGTTAGTAGTTGGACAAATCCTTGTATTTGCATGTTTTTGTCTCCTTGCTGCAAGTAAATTAAAGTGCCTTAACTGAACCTTACGTGTATTGGTCTTTGAAGTTTTTTCCTTTGACAGCTAATAACACTAAATCCTCATAATCCTGCTATAGCAGAAATCTGGTTGAAGGATGATTGCTGCTCTGTACTTTTATGCATGACAACCTGTATCTATCTATCTATAGACACACACACACACACACACACACACACACACACACACACACACACACACACACACACACACACACACACACACACAACATGACAACAGAACAGACCCTAGATATGCTAGTTGTGCTTCAATTCTATTCAAAAGGAATAGCTCAATTACAGTTGTGTACTGCAGTAATTCTCATACTATAGATGACAAGACTCCCATCTAGGTAATCTCTCTCTCTCTCACAATCACATTAGATGGACATACTCACATTTGGATTTATCCCCACCCTACTCCTTCTCCTCCTAATCTTCTTTACATGAAACCCTACAGCGTTTGTTCTCTAAAGGAATATGTAACAATACAGTCATTCTTGGTGAATTCAGTTTCAGTGCTGTTTGGAAAAGACTCTCTGCCCCTGATCAGAATGTTGCAGGAATTTTTCCGGTCCCAAATAATACAGGCTCCTGTTCGAACCAATAGAAAAAAAACTGGCTTTATCTTCACACATGACCTAATAATAACCAACATAGAAAACTGGTGCCCTCACTCTGAAACACTCCTTAATGTTCTGAGTGGCCACTTAGACATTAAATCCATTTTGTCATTCAGAACATATAAAAACTCCTCAAATAAGTGAAGCAAGATCTTTTCTTAATACTAAATACAAATATCTGCACTCTATTCAGAGCTAATAGATTGGATTTCCTTGCATGCTGCATCTAAACCCACTTCTGCTGTAGCATTCTTCAGCACAAAACTGGCCGTAATTCATTATGTACTCTAAACCATTACAAAAAGAAGGCTTTGATCACAGTGTTGCCCATAACTTTCTGTGGATATTGAAAACAACATTAAAGCCAGACATTCAGCCTGCAAGATGTGGGAAAGGATCCCCAAAAATACAGAGCTACACCAAACTTTTCTAAGTTTAATGAAAGAAACAAGAATTGCAACAAATAATGTAAAAGCCTTGTACCTTAGACAGAAACAGGAAGGAAACTGGTCTAGACTCAATTGGTTATGGAAATAAATAAGATGCTTAACAGTGACTTTAAGTAACTCTCCAGCTAAAACAGTGAGCCAATAATATTAAATCACTCCACCTTTGCTGATGATAATTCTCACATTTTGCAAACCACCATAACCAACATGACAAAAGCCTTTACAGCAATTGACTTCCCCAACAATGATGAGCAAGAACCTTCATCACCTGATCTATATCCTCAAGCATCTTGTGCAGCAACCTTTCACTTCCTCAAAATTTCAGTAAAATAAACGAAGTTCCTACTTCTCAAACGGAACAATTCAGGATATAAATCCAGCAATATTCATCTCACCTTCCTATGATTTGCACCTGAAAAAAAAAATCATTGAATCCTTTACTCTTACCTTTAACCTCTCTCTTATCTCAGGCACTATCCCAGCAGCATTCAAGCATGCAGTTAAAATTCCAACTGCACCACATAGAACTTAAATGAGACAATTCAAGAAATAACCACAAAGATGTTCCCCACATACAGAATTTATTGTTCACTACAAAACAAAAAGACTTAGCAATTTCATCAGTATATATATTTAAAAGGACAAGGTGTATCACCGTAGATGCCTCACCAGTGAGCGTTAGGTCAAATAGTAAATCAATAAAATAAAAACATTAAAGACTTTATTCATATGTGGGTAACCACTAAAATTGTCTCAGCAGACTCACAATTCCAAAATGTACGGATAAGTGCTTTCGGCAAAAACAAGCCTTCTTCAAATCCCATTCCATCTAATTCAAGGAGAATTTTTAAAAAACATTCATCAGCCAATCACATTGGTTCATCTTGACTGGCATTTAGTACTGATCCTCCTTTCCTTCAAAAAAGGTTTAATTGGGACACTCCCATTCAAACCAGGATAAGTTTGAATATAAGTATATATATATATATATATATATATATATATATATATATATATATATATATATATATATATATACACACACACACACACACACACACATATATATATATATATATATATATATATATATATATATATATATGTGTGTGTGTGTGTGTATATTTTCTTAATGCACTATAAATGGATCTTTTAAAGATCAAGTTCAGAGACCTGCTTTACTTTTCCCACTTTCATAAATCATCAGTTTTCAAATTTTTCCTGCATTTCTGTGGACTTCTGATCCATAGGTTCATAGGTTCATAGGTTGGTACTAGGCTATCAGCCCTAGGGCCTATACAAGCCTGCCATAACAATTCCCGGGCTCTTTCTACCCACACTATTTACTTCCCTGGACCCCTGTCTAGCAGGGTGACTGACGTGATCCCCGGGGTGAATTTCCTTTCTCCCATCCAATTGTCAAGGTTCCTTTTGAAGAGGGCCAAAGAGGCACTCTGCTTGACATGTATGGGCAATCTATTCCAGTGTCTGGGGAGTCTCTGGATCAGGAACCTATCCCTTCAGCATGTTTTGTTTATTGTGATGACAATGTTTAGATCCCTGGAGCATGTGACTCTGAGAGATTGGGATTTCTTTAAGTATAGCATGTCCAACAGCTCTGGGTTTGACATGGCCTTGTATGTTAAGCAGAGATCGCCTCTGAGTAGACGATAAGCGACAGAGTATAGCTGGAGTTTTTTAAGGTGGTCAGCATAGAGCATCTGCTTTAGGCCTGTGATTCTTTTAGTGATGTATTTCCATGGCCTTTCCAGTTGTTGCAGATGTCTTGAGAGGTACATACCAAACGGGGCATTGTATTCTATAATGGGTCTAATGAGGGATGAGTACAGTGGGACAATGACCTCCTTTTTTCTGGATGAAAAGCCCTTAGTAATGAGGTGTGCCACATAGAAGGATTTCCTGACGGTTGTGGTGATGTGGTTATTGAAGGTGAGACCACTGTCCACCTGTGTCCCTAAGTCTCTTATCACACTTTCGGTGTTTAGTGTACTGCCACCTATATGGTAATTCATGGATACATGTTTTTTTCCAGAGGGAATAACTATACATTTCTTGGCATTGAGCTTGAGCCCATGGCTCTGGCACCAAGCATCTGTTTCTGTAAGGACCTTTTGTAGAGTATCCACATAATTTGGGGATTCAATAATGGCTCCCAGTTTGCAGCCATCTGCAAACTTTGTTAGCCAGAGTCCCTTAGTGTTGGCCTGCACTTCAGAGAAGTAGATGCCAAACAAGAGCGGTCCCAGGAATGAACCCTGAGGTACTTCACTTGTCACTTGTCTGGAGCTGGATTTGGAGTCAGCTACTTTTACAGTGTGGGTTCTATTAGTAAGTCAGTTAGCAACCCATTGGGTGACGTAGAGATTAATGCCCAGCTTAGTAAGTTTATCTATGATTCCAGAGTGGAGGATGGTGACAAAGGCCTTGGCAAGGTCTAGATAGGCTGTGTGGACCACCTTACCCTTGTCCATAGCACTGGAGACTGATTTGAAGAAGTCAGTCAGGTTCAGGAGACAAGATCGGCCCTTCATGAGCCCAAACTGGGTGGGGTTCAGTGTTTGAAGTTTGCCAATGTCTTTGTTTATAAGTTCCATGATAATACACTCCATGGCCTTGCAGATAAGGCTTGTCAGACTGATGGGACAGTAGTTTCCAGGATCCAAGGTGGATCCCCCCTTGTGGAGTGGGATAACTGTAGCTCTGCCCCACTCAGTGGGCACGAAACCTGAGGTGAGGCTATGACTAAACATGACACTTACGTGAGGTACCAGTTCATATTGTAGTTCATGTAGTACACAGCCCGGGATGTCATCTGGTCCCATGGATGCTGTATTCTTAGGTTTGGAGAGTTAATTTTTTACCTGCGTGTCCGTTATTACTGGAATTTGGCAATCTTCCAGTATTGAGATGGGCCATTTAGGGGGTAAGAGGGGGGTGAAGTTGGCACTGAATCAATCTGCCAGGATATTGGCAATATCCTTGGGATCAGTATATTTAATGCCATTCTGTTTTAGCTCAGAGCAGATCTGAGCATTGCCATTTAGATTCTTGACATAGTTATAGAATGCCTTGTGGTTGTCTTTGGAATCTTTGGCAATTTTATTTTCATAACTAGCTTTGGAGGATTTTATGAGGGATCTCAGTTTCTTACTGAGGCTGGTAAGGGAGTTTTTTGCATCCTGGGATTTTCCTCTTTTTCTGCAATAGTTTCTTCCTTTTGTTGTAACGTTATTTTATGGTAGGGGGCCACCAGATTGGCTTCCTTTTTTTGGATGAGAGCACCTTGGGATTTGGGATGGCACAATTCATGCATGAGTGGATGTGCTTCTACAGTGCCTTAGTGTAGGATTCAGCAGTTGAACTTTCAGTTTCCGTCTGCATGGGTGTCATGAAGTTTGTCACTTCTGACTTGAGTAGCATGAAGTTGTCTTTGGAGAAGTTTTTTATGGAGGTTTCCTTACTGGGGGGTGGGGGTGGGATGTGGATGTTAAGGGTGATTAGCTTATGGTCAGACCTGACTAACAAGGGGGTGACCATCGGTGTGGCGCATCAATTTACCATGTTGGTAATGACCAGGTCTAGGATATTGGAGCCCCTGGTGGGACTATGGATTAGTTGATCCAGGGCATTGGAATTTATGAATTCCAAGAACCATTTGGCAAAGGTGTTGGTACATGAGTAGTTTTCCCAGTTAATGGCAGGGTAGTTAAAATCACCCAGTATTAGGGTGTTTGTTTCTATCTTAATATTTTTCAGTATGTTTAGAAAGGTGTAGTGAGAATCTTGGGGTATGCTGGGGGATCTGTAGCAAGCTACAGTTTGGATTGCAGTCTTACCTAGTGTTAGTTGCACCTGGAGAATTTCAGATGCATTGTGTTGGGCAACTAGCCTAGTGGTGTGAATATCCTTGGTGAATATTGACACTCCTCCACCTTTAGTGTTTCGGTCCTGGTTTGGTGGCTGAAAAGTATGGTAAGAGTTGTAGCCTGGTATTGCAGGGGTGCTCTCTAGAGCCTTGAGCCAGGTCTCAATTACTGCACAGATATCGATGTTCTCCATTTTTAGGAGTGCCTTGAGAGAGTGCATTTTGAGGTTTAGACTTCTAGCATTGAGTAGCATTACCTTCAGATTTTGAATGCTTTGCCTGTTATGGTGGTGGTTTTGTCCTTTGAACTTTGCTTAAAAAGGTACTTTAGGGTGGCAAGAGCCTTAGCCAGTAACCTGAATCCCAGGGGCGACAGGTGTAGACCATCTCTGGCAAAGCATCATGGTCTGTCGATCATGTCGTCCCAGGAAGACAGATACTGGATCCCCTTTGAATGACACCAGAAGCTTATCCAATTGTTGAAGTCAATCATTTTGTCCACTGAAATGTACTGGAAGTATTTAATAAGTAGTAAAAATATCTTTTAAACATTTCTGCTTGTATAACCTGGTAAGTAATGCAATGATGACAGTGCACCAGAAGAACATCATTGTGTCACACATTTTGATGACATAATTCTTGGTCTAGGAGGTTCACGTAAATATATCAAACTGTTTTGAGGAACTACTCAGAAACTCTGCTTATTTAATAACCCAGAGCAATAAATCACCAGGAAGTAGGAGCAGTAACATTAAAAAAATATGTTTACTTTGCCATGCATTTCATTGCATTGGCAATCTGCAGAAAAGCAGGAAGGATGCAAAAGCTGACAATTAAGAAAAAATGGAAAAGTTAAGGAGAATTGCAGAATTTGATCTTTAAATGAGCAGCATTCCTGCAGTTACATCACTGCTTCTTCATATTCACTTAAAAAGTAAATTAAAGTGGCAAAATTATTCATTTTGTCCCTTACTTATGTGATTATTGTTAATTAAAAATTAAATGTACTTTACAATTACAGCTAGTTGGTAATATCATTTATTAAAGGGCCTAAAATGTGTCAATACATTGCTTCTTCAGTAAATAGATGCTGGATGACATGGAAATGTTTGGGACATGTAAGTGCTTTTTTAAAAGTAAATTTTCAACAAAAAACACGCATCTAATGTTTAAAACGTCCCCTTCTGTGCATAACCAACTATACAGATCATGCACAGACCAAAATGGAAGATTTTAATGATATCCCGTTTCAGACCTTTGTACTTTTTTTAAGCTTGCTCTATCTGCATGCAGTCTTAACATTATGTTCTGAATTTTGCTACATACGCATTTGCATATAATATTGTTAATGTGAAAGGTTGTGATGCAGGTTCTACTCTTTGAGCTTGGATCATGGCTGAACAAGGTCAATAGACCAGTCATTTTACCTGGCGAGCAAATGGTAAATAAACAAAATAAATAAACTGAAGGAAGAGGCTACCAGAAGGCAACTAATACACGATATGAAGATGCATAGACAAATACACTATACAGGATGTAACCAGTGAAAGGCTTACAAACTGAGGATGGTCATTGAACTGAGAGGGAAGGAAGAAGACATAGGGGTTATAATAATACCTTGACTGAGTCAGTCAGAACAGAGTGGAAATACAATGACCAAGGTGATAAGATGTTAAGCTCCAAAGTATAAACTCAGGAACTGAAGAACTTGGGTCTATATTAGATAGTCGAAGTTCTGTAATTCTGAACACCTAATGGCCAAACCCTTAAGTTCGAAGTTACAGAACTTGGACTATACAAAAAAAAAAAAAAAACACAACGTATAAAACAATAACTTGTAAGTTGGGGGACAAGCCCCCCTGCACCCTCCACACCCCCACTACATAAATATACCAACTCCAAGATCGCACTACATTGAAGTGAATGGAAACCTCCGGTTATGGAGATTTCTATTCAAATGCTCAGACTTTTACAAATTCGAATGTATGGTCTCGACCATATGTGATTCTAACTTGTAAAAGTTTGACTATGTGAATGGAACCTGAAGAACTTATCATATAATTTTAAAAATCACTAATGTAGCATCATTTGGAGCACTGAAGGTATTTCTGAAATTCACAGAGAGAAGCAGAATGAAACAGAAAAAAAACTTGCACGACAGGAACACCACTATGCTAAAAGAAATGAAAAAGTTGAAATAGAAAGAAAGACAAAATCTGTGAACTGGACATATGCCTTAGGAATAGTAACGTGATATGAGCTCATTGTGTAGTCAGCACAGTTGGAATCAGGGGGGATTAGTACTATGCCAAAAGAGAATTGGGAGAACAAGATGACATGTAGAGAGTATCATGTTCAGATCTAATATTCAGAATTAGTATTCCACAGAGAGGATGGCTTGACCTAACATGCACTGATTAAGAAAGGAGTAGAATGTAAGGCAGTACAGGACTTCAAGGAAAATATTGATAAGTAGAGAAAGTAAGGAATACATCCTTTTAGGATAGGAACCACCAAGTTGAATGAACACTAGTAAGAATAAAAAGATCCGTGACTCGATAAAACCACAGCTTTATTGTAAATGTAGAATCACTGACGTAGCACTTTCACCCATAACATTGGGCTTCTTCAGAGTCAGTTGCACTCAAAAAAATCAGGACTTTTATAGTCCTAAACAGGCAATCAGCCAATATAAAAAACATCCATTAAAATCAATTATCCAGTTTTATAAATATTATTAATTATAACCATTAATAAATGGAAATACAACAAAAACTACACATTTTAAATGAAAATAGGTGGGGGGTTTCACCCCCCCACACCCCCCAATGAGGAGGGCTGTGCCCCCCCACCCCCCACTGGATTTAATGACGATGTAGGTCAACATCTGTTTGTTTGACACTACTGACACTATTTGGTCAAAGCAAACAGATGGTCGACATGTATGTGAGATCAACAATCCCCGGTTAGGGTAATATTACCTTTCCCCTGGGAACTGTGCAATCTTAGAGTTAATATATATAATTAGCAGGGAATATGTAGGGAGGTGCAGTGTTTGGTTTATTTCATTCTGGGACAATCCCTGGAGCATGCACAGAACATGTAGACATTTATTGTTACAACGTTATTTAATCAGTGTTCCGGGTGTTGTCAGTATAGCTGGTCATTTAATCCAGTGTCCAACACTTATATGTATATATGCACACACACACACACACACACACACACACACACACACACACACACACACACACACATATATATATATATATATATATATATATATATATATACACACACACACACACACACACATATATATATATGTATGTGTATATATCTATATATATCTATATATATCTATATATATATATATATATATATATATATATATATATATGGATATATATGGATCTACTTTGAAACACTGACGACCATATAACCAGATGTCATTTTCCGAAAATGAAAATTGCAAAAACTGATATACTCAAATGGTGAAGTTTTCCCAGGGTAAGTAAACACTTGCCCAAACGTAGACAAAACACAAGCCAAAGTAAGTAAAACCCACCTAGGTGGCTATGCCCCCCCACTCCTCAATTTTGGGGGGGCTACAACCCCTCCCTACACCCTTAACTATATATACCAATGCTGGGATCACACTACAATGGAGAAAAGGGCATGTTGGTCAAGTGTTTACCTACCCTGGTAAAACTTCGCTGTTCAAATATTTCAGTTTTCACGATTTTCATCTTGGGAACACTTGTGAGATGAAGGTAGGAGCTGAACTGATATGTTTTGCTGCCTGCAGCTGACTGTCAGTTGTTTCCAGTTCCTCTCCACATCCCCCAGGTCTGCTGGATCTGCATTATGCTCCTCGGGTTACACCCTACTCATTTCTAGGACCACAGATTAGATCAAGGACCTTTTCCAATGTCATAATGCTGCTGGGGAATATTTTCTTCTAATTTCCCCACCCCTCATTTGTTTAGTACCTTCCTAATGATGGATCATGTGATAGGTGTCAGTGCTGATCTGCCCTTTACTTCTGTATGGATCTGTCATCAGGAAGATGCCCCAACCACCCACCATGAAGTAGCACTTTGCAGTTGTTTCCCCAGTCTCCACTATGGAGTCCAGTGCTGCAACAGAATTTCCTGAACACATGCACAGTCTTCCTCCAGACCTGGATGGCCTAGTTACCCTTGCTAATGCTTCAGACTCTAAGGCTGCTATTCACACTTTGTTCACCTAGGTCATAGTCAGAACTTTATGCCTCTGTGTCATGGCATTAGCTAGGAGTATAATGTTTAAGGAGACAACAAAGGTGAGGTGAAAATAAGGAGTCTGACACCTCTATACTGCCCACGGTTGTGAATGTTCTGCTCATTCCTATACATTGGCACTAGGAAACCCATTCTTCAGTAACCTGAGATACATCTTTCTCTCCATACTGCTATGAGTACTTCCAGAAGCCATTTCTACCCTAACTCACTGTTAAATGAAAAAATACTGTAATAAAAAAATCAATACACAGGAGGTTCAGGTTCAGGTTCTTTACTAGTGTACACCAGGAGGCAAAAAACATACAAGTACAGAATTTTGTCTGAATGAAACAGGAAGAACACAACTTTTGTAGTATTTCTTACTAGTATTAACCCACCGGGCTGACGTAGTCAGTCACAAGGGGTTTTACATCACTTTAGCTTACAATATTCTATTCATCTAAAATGCTGATACTACATTTTGCTTAAAAACATTTTCTGGTAACAACGTGGCCTTGCTAGCCACCTGGTTAGTTACAATACCCTTTTACAAAAGTTTCCACTCAAGGTTCTAAATTAATTCGAACATAATAGTAGATACAGTTCTCAATACATTTCTCTTGTTACATGTTATCACTTCCTCCTTGCAGCCGGTGCATTATCTAGCATATACAAGGTCGATTGCTCAAGCGGAAAAGAGCAGAAGATTCTCATTATTTCACACATTTAATTTCCTGACCCAGCAGATAATCACTTGTGAGAAGCATAAACATTAATTCTTGCTGAGCTAGCAGCTGCTGGAGTCAGAGGCCAACTTGCAAAAGGCACACTGCAGTTTCCTAAAGCTTCTTGCAGTTTCATATGAATTCATTTTTCTTGTCATAACATTAATAGAATAAAATGCATTATATCTTTCTTATTTCTTAATAAGCACTAAACATATTCATTAATACATATTTTTCTAACATTTTCCCCCCTGTTAATACTTTTTATTCTATTCTCAGAAGTGTAAATGATTTTTATTTCTTCTCCTAACCTCTTCCACATGGGACTTGCAGTTAAGAGAGTCATTCAGTTTAGACTTCAAGAAGAATTTCATTTGGAACCAATTCCTCAAGTTCAATGTCTTGATACAAGGTTTCAGAGACAGACATATCTATAAAATCTTTAATTAATCTTTTCACGCAGGGGATTCCACAACAAACACATGCTCCTAATAGGAGTAAACCCACACAAATGGCAATCAGAATATTCATTTGGATGGAACCCCACCCCCCAAACAGATTCTGGAAAAAATCCATCAGAGGGTTTGGGCCTGGTTTGGTCATGGCCAACACTTGCTGAATCACCTCCAGGTGGTCATTGATTTCATGTCTATTATCTGGTATGTACGCACAACATTCTTCTTTGATAAGCGCACACGTACCACCTCTCACCGCTAGGGTGAAGTCAAGAGCCATCCGATTTTGCAACACAACAGTTCTCATGGCTTTCAGTTCATCAGTCACTAATTCAAGAGCAGAAAAAGTTGCATTACTCATTACTTCGAGAAGTTTCGACAGTTTTCTCAGCTCCCAAATCGATTTGACTGCACCATATGCTGGGAGTATACCTGCCCAAGATATAACACTGTCACTCAAGTCCATATGAGTCAATTTGTTTTTGTCCTTCACAGAATTATGGTCTTTCCAACCTGCTTCAACTCGCCCTACTGGAGTGACAGGTTTCTCGATTGGATCTTTGGTTTTCTTGGAAACATCTCTCACGTTCCGTATTTTACCCAGAGGTAATTCCGCAGTGTGTCGTATGGCCGGAACCAGGTAGCCCAAAACACAACTGCCGGACCAATTCTCAGGTAGTCATTTGTATGCCTTTTTCCCACACACAAAATAACAGTTTTCACCTTTAGTGCTAATACGCACTAGCCCTGCATGAAACATTTTATCTATGATTGACAATTGTTTAATCGAAACAGGATTTCTTTGTACTTCATTCAATGTCATTTTCATTGAGTTCAAATATGAATCATAGTTAGTATTGCAAACAGTACCCCCACTTTTAGTCTTAATATAACATTTATAAGATATTGTTATGTTACAGTTACTCCAGCCCACCTGGAGAGTATCATTCTTGAAAAAACACACAATCCCTTTTTGTGTAACAGGTAAATACAATGCTATTTTATCCTGTGATCTCACAGTTCCTGTGTCAAAAAGCAAATTCTCCCAAGTCTCATTGATCCCTAAAGGAACAGCGGACATTAGTAGTCCTCCATATGCTGTTGGTATAGCTGTACAAACCCAGCAGTTTGAAATGTTCATAGTCTCAGCATATACACGTTTAATTGCTAGGTATGTGTTAAAGTTTGGATGCCAGTCTATGGATGGCTCATCACGTTTATCCAGTTTTACTTGTGTGGTTGAGAAATGAAAAAAACACAAGAAAAAGAAAATTGTCAAAAGTACAATCAACAAGTGTATGCTCAATAATATGATTATGCAACACTTCTGAGGTTGGTCTGAATTTCTGTCTTTGGCCATTTTGTTCTTGTTGCGTAACAGTTACAATGTTTCTATCAAGTTGAAAGTTCTTTACCAGTTTACAATGCGTTAAATGGATCCAAGATGACTTTTCGGCTATTTTGACTGCAGTAGGTGAGGCCAGCAGTACCTGGTACGGTCCTTCCCACTTCGGGCTTGCCCAATTCTTCCTCTTTGTTACCTTCACCCAGATCCAGGACCCTGGGGCTAGAATCGCTTCCAATGGTCTGGTCTGTTCTTTATCTGAAAAGGAGTTAAACTGCAAAAGAGATTTATTTGTTAACAGTTTCCTCATATAACTAGCTAGCGAACTATCAGCCTCCTGGTCTGCAGGCATGAGAGCTTTCCACTGAGGTACATAATATGCTCTCCCAAACACCATTTCAAAAGGAGTTAAACCCTTTGCATTTGGAACTGTTTGCATACTCAGCAGCGCCAGAGGCAGACAGCGCACCGAGTTCTTTTGGGTTTCATTGACTAACTTTCTAAGTTTGTTCTTAAGGACTCCATTGTCCCTCTCCCCCAGTTCTGCAGACTGAGGGTGATAAGCACAATGGTTCTTAAGGGAAATCCTAAAGAAGCGTCCCAACTGTTGTATGGTTAGATTCACAAAATGTGTACCATTGTCACTATAAATTCTTTCCGGTATGCCAAATCTAGGAATAATCTCCTTTATGAGGGCTTTTGCCACTGTTGTTGCATCTGGATTCTTGGTCAGAAAAGCTTCCACCCATCTAGAAAACATATCTACAATGACAAGGCAGTACTTTTTGTTATCGCATTTGTTCAGTTCTATAAAATCCATACAAATAGTATGGAACGGATATGGCAGTGTAGGAAAACTTCCTTGTTTAGGTTTAAATGCCCCTTGTGCATGATGTTTGTTGCAAATATGACATGCCGCACAAAATTTTTTTGTGTAATTTGTGAATCCATATGTTTGGAATATTCGGTTTACTAACTGTACCATCCTCCCTGTTGAGACATGGCACTGCCCATGGCTCAACAAAGCTGCATATCTAAACAAATTAGACGGCAAAATTGTTTTTTTCTCTTTGGAGATGTACAGCCCGTTTTCAAGGATTGCTCCTCGTTTTTCCCATTTTTTTTCTCTGCTTTTGTAGTAAGCGTCTGCATTGTTTTTAACATTTCTAGGTTTAAAATTTCAGAGGGTTGTAATTCCTCGTCTAAAAGTAAAGTTTCTGAGTCTGAAGCTGCTTGCTTCGCAGCTGCATCAGCTCTCGCATTACCTTTTGAAATTCTGTCCTGCTGTTTCGTATGAGCTATGCATTTGCAAATAGCTGCTTTAGTAGGTAACTGAATAGATTCTAACAATTCTAAAATAAATTGCGCATGATTAATTGGTTTACCACTAGATGTTATCATCCCTGTATTTTTCCACTGCTGTGCAAAAACATGTACAGTAGAAAAAGCATACTGACTGTCAGTATATATGTTTACACATTTGCCTTTTGCTAAGGTACAAGCTCGTGTTAAGGCAATCAATTCTGCTGCTTGTGCAGACAAGTTATGTGGTAAGGATTGGGCTTCTAAGGTTTCAGTGTCTGTAACTATTGCATACCTCACTAGATTTTTCCCTGTAGGGCCCCTTCTGCATGAGCCGTCCACGTAATATGTCACCTCGGCCTTAACCAATGGAATATCCATGAGATCTTGTCTGGGTAAGGTTTTCTGCTCAATTTCCTGCAGGCAACTGTGTGGTGTGCCATCCGCAGGAGTTAGGAGCAAAGTTGATCGATTTAATGTTGTGCATCGTTCAATTGTCATATGAGGTTGGCTCAACAGTATAGTCATACAGGAAAGATGTCTAGCAGGAGAGAGATATGCTACTTTTTCTTGCAGTAAAATTATCACGACTGCATAAGGCACTCTCAATGTGAGAGGGTGGAATAACACCACTGAGGCTGAAGCCTGTACTGCCATTGCAGCTGCAACCACTGCTTGCACACCGTGGGGCAAGGATCACGCCACTGGGTCTAACTGTGATGAATAGTAAGCTATGGGACGTTGCTTATCCCCATGTTGTTGTGTCAATACTGATGTCATATATCCTTGCTTACAGTCTACAGTTTGAAAGAAACGTTTATGATAGTTTGGTAGTACTAAGACTAATGAAGAAGCTGTCAATTGCTTCAACCTGCAGAAAGCTATTTCTGCTTCATGTGTCCATTGTAATAAATCCTGTGCTGCCATCGGCTTTTTGTATATGAGGTCAGTCAGTGGAGCAGATTCCAAAGCATAGTTTGGTATCCAACTCCGGCAGAAGTTAGTTGTTCCCAGGAAGGACATAATTTCCTTCTTGGTCGCTGGTTTGGGTGCTTGTAAAATCACTGTCTTTCTTTCCTCATG
Organism: Protopterus annectens; assembly: GCF_019279795.1. Classification (NCBI taxonomy): domain Eukaryota; kingdom Metazoa; phylum Chordata; order Ceratodontiformes; family Protopteridae; genus Protopterus; species Protopterus annectens. The sequence continues at coordinate 1,857,410,345 of NC_056739.1, read as the reverse complement.
TAATATTTTACCTTCTTTGGATATTACATATCCTAGGTATCTAACTTGTTTTCTCCAAAGCTGTAGTTTGCTTTTGTTTACTTTGTGTCCCTGTGTTGCTAAGAATTGTAACAGTGCTATGGTATCCTCCCTGCATTGCTGCTGGGTGGGGGCTGCTAGCAAGATGTCGTCTACATAAAGTAGAATTTGACTACCCCCGGTGGGGTGAATCCCACCAAATTACTAGCCATTTCTTGTGCGAATATTGTTGGACTCTCACAATATCCCCGTGGTAGTCGAGTATAGGTATACCTTTTCCCCTGAAATGTAAATGCAAACCAATATTGGCTATCAGGATGTATAGGTATTGAAAAGAAGGCATTGCTGATATCTACCACAGAGAAATATTTCTGGTGAGGTTTCAAATCATTTAACAAAGTGTGTGGATCTGGCACCATAGGTGCTCTAGGTATTATTGCATTATTCACAACTTGTAAGTCCTGAACCATACGCCATTCCCCGTTTGCCTTTTTAACAGAAAATAGGGGTGTATTACATGGTGAATCAGGAGATTCTACCAGTACTCCTTCTCTAAGTAATGCTGCTATTATAGGTTTGATTCCTATCTCTGCATCCTTTCTCAAAGGATGTCTCTTCTGTGGTCTGAATGCTGACTTTGGTGTAATAGTAACTGGCCTGCTGTTCCAATAAGTCCTATATCTGACTTGCCTGTTGACCAATGAATCTTTGGTATGTTACATAAGGCTTTCTCCTCTTCTTCTAATAAGAATGCCAATCAGCTGTCCTCACTAGACTGCAAGTGTACAGCTGGGTGTGTCTGTGTTAACCAATTCAGTTTTTGTTTCTGTATTCCCTGCTCTGATAATTCTAAATCAGTTTGTTTCTCCCATCTCATTACCTTTTCTCCTAGGTCTGCCCATTTTACATTTTTGTTCTTAGTTAAACTGACATGTGGTAATTGATTAGATTTGTATAGTGCAAGGAATTCTTGAGGTAATGAACAGCTAACAACACTGTTTCCCTCAGTATCCCAGTACAGATTACGTAACACTAATCTGTTTGCACGATTTCTGAACAATTCTTGCTCATATTCCTTATCAGGTCCTGGTGTGCTACAGTAATACAGAGTGCAATGCAACAAATGCTGTCTGCCAGTGTCAAGGGAGGGGGATTTACTGATGGCTACGTTCATCAGTTCCTCAGTCACTGCCCCTGGACCAGTCATAACTAAGTCCTGGCTGTACCAGTAAAAAGTCTTACCCTCCAATCACACCACAAAAGTATCCATTTGTCGCTGTGCCTCCATACCTTGCATAGTCGGAACTACTGCTATGCCAAATATCTGCATAAGGTTTCTACCTAATAGGTTCACTGGACATTTTGCAGAAACAACAATTTTACTCCTTTGAGTCATCCCTGAAACAGGGTCAGTTATTGCTATATCATGGGGAAGTGGTTCTCGGTATAGCTGTCCATTTGCAGCTTTCACTAATATATAATCAGGTGATTCTGAATGTTCCGGTAACTTGAAGGGGTGTATCAGAGTCTGTGATGCTCCTGAATCACACAGGAATTTAACTTCCTTCCCCTCCACCAGAAGAGTAACTTCCGGTTTTGTGTCTGCTAGGTAGAGCTCTAGGCTCAATAATGATAAATCTAAAATCTCATTTTCTTCATCTTCCATGTCTACTTGCACTTCCTCTACTTCTATCACATTTACATTTGTTCTTTCTTTATTGTCTTTTCCCGATGATTTCTGACTCTCGTATGGTGTATCTTCACCATCATATAGTCAGTCCTCATATCCCTTATCGTCTGTGGTTACCTTCCTATTTTGTTTGCAATCCCTAGCTAGATGTCCTTTCTTCCCACACTTAAAGCATTCACCTCTCTTTTTCCTTTCTTCAAAGTCCTCTGACGTTTGTCAGACTGTTTATTTCCCTGTGCATTTTTCTTACCCTTTTTACCAGACTGTAATACATAAACTTCAGCTCCGTCTTCAGCAGTGAAGACTTGCACTTTCTTTTTCTTTTTGCTATTAAAATGTCTTTCAGCATGTCTAGCATATTCAAGTAAGGCTTGTAACCTACTTGTTCGATGATCTATCATATGCTTCATAATGAAGCTACTAATAGGTGCAATGCAACCTTATAAAAATGCATTTTTCAATTGTTGTTCATACGGGGAATCATTTGTCTGATTTTCGGGAACTGTCATACCGCTATGGTTATTAAACATTCTAATAATCTGGCATAGTACCCATCTACTGTTTCATTTTCTTGCTGTATGCATTGATTAATACAAGTCCAGTATGCTCTAGGTTTCCATTTCTCAGAGATTTGGTCTGTAAGGCCTTTTACTCTATTGTCAAGTTCTGCGTCACTATGTGGGAGTGGCTTAAATTCTGCATTACGAGGATTCCAAGTGCCACAAATCATGTGCCAATCTGGACCTACAATTTGTCTAACTACTTTTTCTACTTCTTCCCCATTTAAGTGGTAACTTACCTCATGCCTTGTAAATCTTCTAGGAATTTTGTAAAATTAACTTGTGGATGGGGAATTCCCTCAGTAGCCTTCCGGATATCCTCCGGTGTCCACGGCCTATATACCAAGAGGGTTGGGTCCTGTCCAACCTGTCCTGCCTGAGGATTTGGTACTTCTATAAGTGGACATATTTCTTCCTCACTCTCAGCTTGTAAATTTCTCTCCATTTGATACGATTCTATGTCCCCTTGTGTTTTACGTGTTCGGGACCTAGTTTCAATGGGATCTCTAACAAACGATTTCGGTTTCACTGAGACATCAGGATACCACGGAGGTGGACCAGCTTGTCCACCCGCTTCATATCCTGAAAAAGGGAGTGGTGGGGGGGGGGAGCCATTTCTACTACTATATTATTATCTTCTTTGTCTAAAAACAATGCCTTTGAATTATTGCTCTTTTGTTCCCTACGGTTTGCTTCCTCAATCCACCTGTGTGCCTGAGGAATGCCTAATTGCCGTTGTTTCTTTACCTGACCTTTTGTATCACTTTTAAGCTGTTTAAGAAGTTTAACAAGCAAAGATTTGTCTAATTTCACATCAAATTCATATTTTTTAACCCATTTTGCATAATATCTAACATTATCTACATGTTGTAGTTGCATATATTTTGCGTCTTCAGTTAGGGGCGGGTCTCGTGACGTTTTAGTGCACTGATTTCCTATGTTAATAAATGTTACATAACCCTTTTACCACGTGGTACCCCAACTTCAGTTCCTTTCACAGTTTATCTAGAATAACTGCCTACCTTATTCTGTTACCCTGATCTATGACCAAATAAACAGTAATTTTTCTTGTCCCTGATCTGTATGACAAATCTGACAAAAAAAAACAAAATTTACTGTAACCTAGTCCCTGATCTAAAACAGAAAAAAGGCAAAAAGTCTCCCTACCTGAGCCTCCGGTATTGAGCAGTCACGGTTCGAAGTGGAGATCCGCTCTTCAGCCACAGATCAGAAAGTGGCCATCCTGATTAATACAAGTCCAGTCTGCTCTAGGTTTCCATTTCTCAGAGATTTGGTCTGTAAGGCCTTTAACTCTATTGCCAAGTTCTGCGTCACTATGTGGGAGTGGCTTAAATTCTGCATTACGAGGATTCCAAGTGCCACAAATCATGTGCCAATCTGGACCTACAATTTGTCTAACTACTTTTTCTACTTCTTCCCCATTTAAGTGGTAACTTACCTCATGCCTTGTAAATCTTCTAGGAATTTTGTAAAATTAACTTGTGGATGGGGAATTCCCTCAGTAGCCTTCCGGATATCCTCCGGTGTCCACTGCCTATATACCAAGAGGGTTGGGTCCTGTCCAACCTGTCCTGCCTGAGGATTTGGTACCTCTATAAGTGGACATATTTCTTCCTCACTCTCAGCTTGTAAATTTCTCTCCATTTGATACGATTCTATGTCCCCCTGTGTTTTACGTGTTCGGGACCTAGTTTCAATGGGATCTCTAACAAACGATTTCGGTTTCACTGAGACATCAGGATACCACGGAGGTGGACCAGCTTGTCCACCCGCTTCATATCCTGAAAAAGGGAGTGGTGGGGAGGGGGAGCCATTGCTACTACTATATTATTATCTTCTTTGTCTAAAAACAGTGCCTTTGAATTATTGCTCTTTTGTTCCCTACGGTTTGCTTCCTCAATCCACCTGTGTGCCTGAGGAATGCCTAATTGCCGTTGTTTCTTTGCCTGACCTTTTGTATCACTTTTGAGCTGTTTAAGAAATTTAACAAGCGAAGATTTGTCTAATTTCCCATCAAATTCATATTTTTTAACCCATTTTGCATAATATCTAACATTATCTACACATTGTAGTTGCATATATTTTGCATCTTCAGTTAGGGGCGGGTCTCGTGACGTTTTAGTGCACTGATTTCCTATGTTAATAAATGTTACATAACCCTTTTACCACGTGGTACCACAACTTCAGTTCCTTTCACAGTTTATCTAGAATAACTGCCGACCTTATTCTGTTACCCTGATCTATGACCAAATAAACAGCAATTTTTCTTGTCACTGATCTATATGACAAATCTGACAAAAAAAAACAAAATTTACTGTAACCTAGTCCCTGATCTAAAACAGAAAAAAGGCAAAAAGTCTCCCTACCTGAGCCTCCGGTATTGAGCAGTCACGGTTCGAAGTGGAGATCCGCTCTTCAGCCACAGATCAGAAAGTGGCCAGCCTCTTTAAACGACAATTCAGTCGGTGGTCTTTTCACTCAAGAAGAACCATTTCGGTATCTTCTCCTGCATGCAGTCTTCAACCACCGCTACGCTCTGATCCGCAGCTTCTGAGGGATTCCGGTCCAAAGGACCAATCTGTTAAATGAAAAAATACTGTAATAAAAAGATCAATACACAGGAGGTTCAGGTTCCTTACTAGTGTACACCAGGAGGCAAAAAACTTACAAGTACAGAATGTTGTCTGAATGAAACAGGAAGAACACAACTTTTATAGTATTTCTTACTAGTATTAACCCACCAGGCTGACGTAGTCAGTCACAAGGGGTTTTACATCACTTTAGCTTACAATATTCTATTCATCTAAAATGCTGATACTACATTTTGCTTAAAAACTTTTTTTGGTAACAACGTGGCCTTGCTAGCCACCTGGTTAGTTACAATACCCTTTTGCAAAAGTTTCCACTCAAGGTTCTAAATTAATTTGAACATAATAGTAGATACAGTTCTCAATACATTTCTCTTGTTACATGTTATCACTTCCTCCTTGCTGCCGGTGCGTTATCTAGCAACATATACAAGGTCAATTGCTCAAGCGGAAAAGAGCGTAAGATTCTCATTATTTCACACATTTAATTTCCTGATCCAGGAGACAATCACTTGTGAGAAGCATAAACATTAATTCTTGCTGAGCTAGCAGCTGCTGGGGTCAGAAGCCAACTTGCAAAAGGCACACTGCAGTTTCCAAAAGCTTCTTGCAGTTTCATATGAATTCATTTTTCTTGTCATAACATTAAAATGCATTATATCTTTCTTATTTCTTAATAAGCACTAAACATATACATTAATACATATTTTTCTAACACTCACCTAACATCTTGAACATATATACTGTGACCTCATCTGAGCCTGCTGCTTTCTCTGCCTTCATTTTACTTAATGCTGTTCTTACTTATGTTCATGTGTCCACAACTGACTCCCTGAATGCTGAACTGAATGCCCAATTTCCCATCCATTCATCAAGCTTAGTTTTAGAAATCTTCAGTGAAGGAAACTTTCATGTACGCAACAAAGCAATTTATTACAAAGAACTGGAAATTATGAACTAGTTCTCCATCCTGAAATACTGTATTTACAATCTGAAGGTTTACGTCTCTCGGTACTATCATTAACATCTAAATTCAAGATAGCTAATAAGATATCATTATTCAAAGTATTATAACCCAAAATGAACTCCCCTCTCAAATGAGATAATACACAGTAAAAAGCTTTACTCTTTTTACAGCTTTCTTCATAACCTAATGTTGACAGACCTTTTACTTATTTTATAAGCTTTCTCTGAACTGATTCAACCCTCTTCAATTAAGTGTAGTAAAGAATGAAGGCATTATTATATTCTAAGATTGGTCTGATATATATTTTATATAGTTTCAGAATGAGTTTATTTTAATGTAAAGCTCCTCAATAATGATTCTTCCTCTCTCATAATTTTTGATAAAAATAAATACAATTAAAAAAAAAAAAAAAAAAAATTTTCATGTGCTTAAAAAAGGAAAAAAAAATGGGATTGATTAGGATGTCCAAGTCATTATGTACTTCAGTTTCAGTCAGCAAATTATTTATTAATAACAATTCTCCTGGCATATACTTTCTAAAAAAACACATGGTATTACATTTATTTATACTGAAGTTTATCCCATGTTTATTTGCTTTGTTAGTTATGTCATTTATATAGGTAATGATGCCCTCAAAATCCCTTTTACCAGTCACAACAAAACCCAATTTACAATCATCGGCATTCTTATATACCGAACAGATTTTGTTTTTGAGAAATGTGGAAAAAACAACACTGTAGAATAATGGATCTAAAACACATCCCTGTGCCACAGCATTCCTCACTGCAGTGAATCTGAATAGATTCCATGAATCTCTCAACTAATCATGTCAAAGTCGAGTTCACCAGGCATGGGTTATAATTATCCTTGACTAGGATGTCATATATTATTGAGTAAGGCAACATGTCAAAAGCTTTAACCTAAATTCAGAAATATTACAGTCACTGCAAGCCCTCAGTCATATGCCATAATTACTTGATTATAGAATTCAATAAGGTTGGTTTGGCTTGATCTCCCTCCAGTGAATACATCTTGTTAACCTCCATTAGTGGCACTAGACATCTCTCAAAACATTTAAGTAGTGTCAGTGGTGCAACAGATAGCACACCCTGACCTTCTCTCAAAACATTTAAGTAGTGTCAGTGGTGCAACAGATAGCACACCCTGACCTTTGGAGCAGAAGGCTGTGGGTTCTATCCCCATACCAGTTAGATCAATTGCTGACACTTAAGAACAACACTAAGGGGGTGCTTAATTCCTGAGTGTGGTATCCATTGAATAAGATGTTAAACTGATGCCCCATCTGTTTGAGTTGGTGGTAGCTCAGGTATATGAAAAACATTCCACAGCACCTTTTAAAAAGAGTGGGTGAAGTTCTCCGATGCCCTGGCCAATGTTTCCATAGTTGTATAAATACCACCTCACATCTCTGCTAAAAAGAGTCTACTAGCCTAGTGAGACAATTCCAGTCAACAAAAGATAAATAAAAAAATTCTCCACAATTAAGGTCTATAGTTACAAATCTCTGTATTTTACCTTTTTTATATATTAACACTTCTGAGCAGTTGCGTGAGACACTATTCACTATTCAGAAATAGGTGGCAGGGAGGGTTAATTCTACTGGCACATGTTTATCTTTGTTATACACACACACACACACACACACACACACAAATATATATATATATATATATATATATATATATATATATATATATATATATATATATATACACACACATATATATGTATCTATGCCACGGTGGTATGGCGGTAGCATTGTTACCTCACAGCAAGAGGTTCTCCCGTTCGATTCTCGGCTTGGCTTGGGAGTGCCTTCTGTGTGGAGTCTGCATGTCCTCCTTGTGGTTGGGTAGCATTCAAAAGACATGCGTGCATAAATGGGTGTGCCTTCATTGAAGTTTGGGCGTCGAGCTGGCACTTTGGCATTTTGTAAAAATATACTGCCAATCATTAGCGGACCGGAGTTCCACTGTGGCGACCCCTAACCGGGAAAAGCCGAAAGACAAACAACAATAACATATATATATATATATATATATATATATATATATATATATATGTATATATATATATATATATATACTGATAGAAATTTCTCAAATGGGGGGGTGGAGCCCAGATGGCCAACTGAGAGCAGTGAATTTTGAGAGCTCCATAAACTAGTATAACAATATAGGAAAATAATATAGGAAAATTTTATAATTTTCAAGTTTAAAACATCAGAAATCTATAGATAAACTACTAAACTGCATAAATATCAATTTTGGTGGAGCTATACAAACATTTTCTTGTCAATTAACTTGGAGATATATTAAGTCACTGAATATGAACAACTCAAGGAACTCTCATCCAGATGCTGCTTTGAAAAAAGAACTGCAATTGATGACATCTACCTTACAGGGACTATCTTTGAAGATGGATGACTTTAAAAATGACTTAGAAAACCTCAAATTAAATTCTCAAAAACAGAATGATACTCTTAGCAAACTATTACAGCAACACCATACAAAAATAACAAATATAGAGACTTCTCTAAATGACATTGAAGGGAGACTCAAAGAGGAAGAATTCCAAAAAAATTTCTGCTTAAACAGAATACATGGCTGCTTAACAAGGAGAAACAACATAAGGATCTTTGGTCTGCCTGAAGACACTGAAGGAGAAGACATTATTTCATTCTTAACCTGGATTCCTTTATTTTTAGACTTGAAAGAGGGACTTTCATTTGGAATTGAAAGGGTGTATAGAGCACTGAGGAAACCTGCTTCTAACTCAAGAAAGGAGGGTTTCTTAAACACCTGAGAAACAGTAATGATTTATTCAGAATGTTCAAAGAGTCCAATAATTCTTCACAAACAAAGTAGGTCAAGATGGGTTACTATTTACATTATATATAAGCCAAATAAGGCAACATATAATACAAACATAGAAGTCTCTATTCCCCCTACTTGAACTCAATGAATACGTATCTTCATTTTTCATTGATTTTACTTATAATAATTTAAGTAATTAATTAACTAATTCAACAAGGTACCATTCATCAGAGTTCAGACTCAAATGTAACAAATTAACATCATATATAATAGCAGTAACAGTAGAGTGTTTTGAGAAAAATGCTGTCATGGAGACTAATGCCTTCTTCAGTTAAAGTATGATTTAGAAATGTCATGTATATCCTGGTTAAATACCAGTAGCAAGCTCTTAGTACAAATGTCATCATTATTCTGTCTAAATATAGTTAATATAAATGATGGCAGGTATCACAGCTATGAGTGCTGTATGATCAATCCTGATATGGTGTGCGTGGATGCAGCTGTGTCTGGCAGCTAGTGCAAATGTCATTATTATTCTGTCTGAACATAGTTAATATCAATTATGGCAGGTATCATAGCTTTAAGTGCTGTTTGATCAATCATGATATGGTGTGCATGGATGCAGCCATGTCTGGCAGCTAGTACAAATGTCATTATTATGCTGTATAAACATAGTTAATATCAATTATGGCAGGTATCATAGCTTTGAGTGCTGTATGATCAATCCTGATATGGTGTGCGTGGATGCAGCTGTGCCTGGCAGTTGTTGTATGTTGCCGTTTTCATCTCCAGGAAGCTGTGGGTTGCAGCTTGTGATTGAGGTTTACTGATGATTGTGTATTAGGAAGAGATATTTGGCATTTTAGCCTGGATCCAGGGGAAGGGAATGGATAAAACTGTGATTTGGGATATGTTGGCAGAGAATAGTTTGTTTATACATCTGCTGAGTGAGAGGTGGAAAGGCTGGAAGAATGTGTTATCTCTTGTTGTGGCAGCTTGTTGGGAGGTTTTTTTTTTATTTGTTTGCTCTCCGTTCTTTTCCTGACTGGTTCCTGACTGAAAGGTAGGGAATTTAGGCTTGAAGCTGCAGTGAAGTGAAGCTTTGCTTCAGGTGCATTGTGAACCTCTGGTATGCAGTACACAGACACACTAACAGAAACAGATGCTCCCAGATTGCTATGGTAACAGAGACAGAGTGACCATAACGCTTAATGGCTCTAAGAAGCCTCCGAGATGATTCTTGGCAATTAAGTTTTTGATTAAAAATATATATATATATATATATATATATATATATATATATATATATATATATATATATAGATGTATATATAATAAAAGGGCTGTTTTGCTGTTTTAAACCACATATACATATATTGGTGGCCTCCCAATACTTCGTTTAGCTCATTAAGTTGATTCTTGATTAAAAAAGAAATAAATAATAATAATAAAAAAAATAATAAGCACAATTTTATATTTAAAATGTATTTTGGTCCAAACACATTAAGGACTTACTTAAGAGTGGAAGTCTGAGTTATTGTGGAAGACTAAGAGCACTTGGTCTTGTGCAGTACCCTTTGCAGTGGTCTGGGAGGTGAGCTTGCTCGGACGTGTTGGGGATATGGGGATAGCTGATTCTAGGGGTGTTTGGTGTTGCTGGGAAGTGCTAAAGAGTCATCAAGTTTTCTTCATGGAAATCTGTGGGAATGGAAGGTGTGTTGAGAGGTTCACTGGCAGAGTGGCCACTGCATGGAACAGGCTGGTAAAATGGAACAGTACAAATATTGGTTTGACTATTTTAAGAACAGCCTGGAAACATACCACATGAAGTAGTGAATGGTATTCTGACAAAACTGGATGGGGATTGTTGCCCATGCTTGAAATACTGATGTGTGTATGTAAGGATGGAAATATAACAAATAAGAAAGAGTAGGGTCTCATAATGTAAAGTCTATGGAGTGTATAAATATGCTTGGAAGGAGCTAATAATAAGAATAAGCATTACAGCTTGTGGTCTCTCAAATAACTAAGCAAGAGCCAAGAAAAAAAAAACACAATAGTTATGTAATGCATGATTTTAGTAAATCTAGACAAAAATATATATAATCATCATGTAAGATGAAGCAGTCTGCTGAATTTAGATATTAAAGACAGGATTTAATAACATGGGCATGTGTATAATACCACTACTGTCTTAACTTGTCATAAATGACATACGCTGCATTGAACATCAAGGGGAAGCATAACAATTTTCTTATATAAGTTAATATGCATAACAAGCCATGTAATTGCTTTAACTTAAATTGTAGTTTTTGTAACCCATCTTGACCATATATAATACTTAAGTGGTTACCAAGGTAGCTAATGTTTTATACATGACATCAAACTGACAAAGTTGTTGAAGAGAAACATTAGAAGCCTGAACTTGAAATGTCACAGATTGTAACAATCATATTCTGAACAAATAGTATTAAATTGAGAATACACACTCAGTTTAATAACATGGGCTTGTGTATAATAAAACTACTTTTTTGACTTGTCATAAATGACATACACTATATTGAACATCAAGGGAAAGCATGATGATTATCTCATATAAATACATGTGCATAACAAGTCATATAATTGCTTTAACTTGAATTGTGGTTTTGTAACCCATCTTGACCATACATAAAACTTAAGCTGTTACCAAGATAACTAATGTTTTATACATGACATTAAACTGACAAAGTTGTTCAAGGAAAACAATAGAATCCTGAACTAGGAATGTCATGGAATATAACAATCACATTCTGAACAAATAGTATTAAATTGACAATAATAGCTCAGTTTAACCTTTGCTGATTATGCAAAATAGAATGCTGCCATTTAAATCTAAAAACTTTCAGTGTATGCCATAAAATGGCAATTTATGTATATGGAAAGGGAACTTGTAATAATTAATCACAATAAGTGAATTTGTTGTTTTAACCTATAGTTTCACTCATTTTACAATAAGAAATTAAAGATATGAAAACCCTTATGTGAGGGAAATGGGGGAAGAGGGATGCACTGATAATTAAAATGCACTAACTTTCATCAATGCCCACGTAAAACAAACTTGATGCTTTAAGTAAGTTAGCAACAAACAAAGTGATTACTTAAATGCTGGCAAACAATGAAATATAACTTCTGATATATCCAGTAAAACACATTGTATTATAAACATTAGGTATAAATATTATTACCATCTATTTATATTAAGTAATACGTTTTGAAAGACTTCATCAATAAGGGTGACTATGTTAAATAACTGTGTGCTATAATCTTTTACTGAGGTTTTTTATATGATACATCCTACTTTATTATGAATTCCTTGTCATATATCTTTCATGTAAATATTAATTGCTTATACAATAGGTAGACCTTTATATTGATTAGAATTCTGTCTAATCTACAATAGTACTATATCTATTCAAAATAATATAAATATTGCTTATTCCTATTACAAATATTCTCCATATGATAATTCAATTTATGGAGCTCAGATGTTCTGGATTGTCAAGGTATGTGTGATAATCTGATGAACTTAGGTTTATCCATCAGATTAGGAATGATTTTCATTCTGTGGCTAGTGCAGATCTTAGTTTTGTTAACATTTTTTAATTTAAATTTATTTCACAAAAATATTTTTAGTATGCCTGACCAAAACATTACTTTATTGGTAACCACTCAAAGTATAAAACTGATAAGTTCCTTTAAAAGTTCAAACATATACTTTATAGCTGTCAGAGGAGAATGTTTAATTGTCGCAATAAAACAAAGAATACATAGTCTAAATAACCCAAGATGGATTTAACTTTATTATCTTTAAATACCAATGGCTTAAATAAGCCTAGCAAGAGATCGAATCTACTGAAATATTTAAAACCGAACAAAGCACAAATTGTCTTCCTTCAAGAAACTAATTTCAAAACAAATGGAATCCTAAGGAATATATGATATTGGTGCAATCCACTTATAAGACAAAGACAAAAGTGGTAACAGTTTTATGGAAAACAAATGTGATTAACCCAGAAATCATTTATAAGTATGAAGATAAAGAAGGCCTTATGGCGTTAACTATAATAATGGAATATGGACCCTAGCCAATCTAAACTGGTTCCCAGGCATTGGAACAGGAATGGTTAAAAACACTTGGATTTAATTTCCAATAATTATAAAGGCAACTTAATATTAGGAGGAAATTTTAACTGTATATTTGATATTTCTGAAACTACAAATAAAAGGCCGCTGCATACATCTGCTGCATCAAAAGCTTTAAACAACTGGGTAGTATCATTTCATCTTGTAGATACTTTCAAATTTAAAGAAGATACATCTTTGTTGTTTTCCCATCAAGATCACAAATTTGGTACCCAAACTAGAATAGATAAAATATTTGCTTCCCATGACTTACAGTCTAAAATCATTAATTTCCCAATCACTCCATGCCCCTTTTCAGACCACAATTCATTGATACAAAAACTTCAAAATGGGTACAAACCATTAATCATTAACCCCAAAATTCCAGTTATATATAACTAAAATTAAAGAGGTCAAACCCTGGTTATTATCTGAATTACAATTCTTCTTAGATATTAATTACACCACTGGGATAAATAAAATAATGATATGGGACTCATTAAAAGCTTATATATATATGGTAAAACCCTAACTTGCTATAAAAAAAATCAGAGAATGGGATTCTGAATTATTAGATCTACAATCCAAACTTTTGTCAGTAAAAGCTGAAAAAATCAAAATCACTTGCAGATGAAAAAGGAAGTAAAAGTATTAAACAATAAATGCAACAAAATTCTAACACATAAAACTAGTTTAGCTTTAGAAAAATTAAAAATTAATACCTTGGTTACTTCTCCCAAATATCTACATAATTTATCCACAAGAATCAAATTACAATCAAAAGCTAATAACATTAAAAGTATCTTCCATGAAAGAAAGGGAAAAATGTCTCAAATATAGGTGACATTCTTGATGTCTATAGAAATCACTATATGGAACATTTCCCAAAATAAAATATACATATTGATCAATTAAATCTAGAAAACATTTTCTAATATAAAAAAAATACCAGAAAATTTAAAACTAGATCTGCAAGCACCCATACCCTGCAAAGAAATTACAGATACAATAAAAGAGGGTAAATTAATAAAGCTCCATGTATAGATGGCATAATTATAGAAATATATAAACTTTTTCATTCAAGGATACTATCCTTCTTCCATAAAACTCTATTAGAAATTCAGTCACAAGCCTTAATACCACCCTCTTGGAGATATTCCTTAATCACACCAATCCTAAAGGAAAACACATCCCCAAACCTCTGTACCACACATAGACCTATATCATTATTAAATAATGACTACAAGATATTTATGACAATATTAACTAACAGAATGAAAATACCACTATCCAAAACAATAAATAATGATCAAACTGGATTTATATATCATAGACACACACATGACAGTATTAAAAGGATCATTTTTCTTATAGATTATGTTAATAAAGACAATAAAGAAACACTCATAATTGACTTAGATATAGAGAAAGCCTTTGATTCCCTAAATTGGGACAATTTATTCAAAATCCTAATGCTTTTTGAATTTCCTGCATCCTTTGTTCATCTCCTAAAAAATATATATACAAATAATTTAGTGTATGTTAAGTTAGATCATTTTACCTCTGACTCTATAGATATAACAAAAGGCACTGAACAAGGATGTCCCATGTCACTGATTCTGTTTGCTCTGGCTATTTAAATATTGGCACATTTAATTTGTAACAATATAAAAATCAAAGGAATAGATGTTTATGAACAATACAATTCTAAAGTAATGCTATTTGCTGATGACATATTGCTAACATTATCTAATACAAAAGAGACATTAGAAGAATTAGATATATTAATTGACAAATTTCACATGACTTCTGGACTCCATTTCAATAAATCAAAATCAAAAATTTTATTTAAAAAAAAAAAAAGAACTGCAGACTAAGGGGGATCACATCATAGGGAAACAAGAATCTACCTTAAAATATTTAGGAATTGAGTTATGCAAGGATAATAATGAATTATTCTCAAAGAACTACAATAATTATCATCAATACAATTAAAATCTCTGTGGAAAAATGGAACAAAATCATATTAACATTTGAAGATAGACTACAGTTAATAAAAATGGTTTTACTGCTCAAGATCCTATATATAGCCTTGGCAATACAACTGTTACCAGAAAGGAATATACTTAAAGAAATAAATTCATGCCTAATAAAATGTTTATGGTTTCCCAAAAGAAACAGAATAGCTTTAATACATCATACCAGACCATGGAAACAGGAAGGATTAAACTTTCCTGATATAGAAACATAAGTAAAAGCATCAATATCTAAAACAATCTCAGTTTGGATAAGTCCAGATTACTCTGCAAATTGGAAAGATTTACTAACTGTAATATCAAAAAATGAATTTGATTTACAAAAAAAATTTAAGTTATATGGCCTTTTGTGTAGTGAAGCTACCCGTTATAAAAGCTAGAAAATGCATCTGCTTATAATCAAATACTAGCTCCTCATTATCCCAAATGGTTACCTATTTGGGCCGTTATTAGCTTCTAGTTTATCCATGCATTTGTATACAAAACAAATACATTAAGCAGTCCAAACTATTAAGCTTTAAAGCATCTTCATGTAGGTTGTACAGCCTTTTATGTAATGGAACTACCCATTATAATAGCTAGAAAGTGCATCTGCTTAAAGCCAAATATGAACTACTTGTTATCCCAAATGATTGCGTACAAGGCATATAGAGTCAGCTTTCCATTCTGCTAAACTTTAAAACATAGTCATATGAATTATGCTGTAATAAGCAGAGCAGCTGATGCTGTTATAGAACCAACCAACTAGTATGGAGAGCCCCACTACACAACACACGAGTGATATACTGCCAGGGCAGGCAGCAGTTAGGAGGAAGGATAATACACACAATACATCACAGGCCTTCCCGTTTTTTCCACTACCCATTTAGCAGGAGAGGGGACAACAGCAGAACAGATCCAGAAGTTGAGGAAGGATGAAGAGGAAGGAACAACAAGAAGCTATGGAATATCCCACATTCAAGAAGATGTGGAGTCAAAATTGAATAATACTATAGTATGGAACTTACCATACAGAGAATTAACGAGGAGCTAGTATTTGATTATAAGCAGATGCATTTTCTAGCTATCATAATGGGTAGCTTCACTACACAAAAGGCCTTATAACTTATATGATGTTGCTTTTAAGCTTAATAGATTGGACTGCTGAATGTATTTGCTCTGCATACAAATGTCTGGAAAAATGAGTAGCTAATACTTGCCTACTAGCAGAGAAGCAGAAATTGCTTCTGTCATGTTTATAATGCCCTTAGTGCATTCATTTGTTCATTATATTAACAAATACTGTGGTGAATTATAAAAAAATAGAATAGGGCCATTATTTGTTCATAGTAGGGAGGTAATCATGCTCCAATGAGGTTATATAGTTCACAATATCTTTTAGATTTTAATTCGCTAATAAGCTTAGTTGTGTATAAATGTTTTTACAGGCTAAGCTGTTTACAATGCAGAAACATTAGTGTGCACAACTATAGAAGTATTTTTGTTTATACTGAGTGCACATTTGAATGATGCTTTATATTTTATATGAGTTTTAATTGATGTGTAAAGTTAGAATGCCTATGTCTTTAAAATTGTAAGTAAGATAGAACTACTGACGTCACTTACTTTATGTGAGGGTGGAAGTCCAAGAGGATTGTTTAGTGAATGAAGATTTGAAATGAAGGGATTTTTTTTCTGAGTATAAAAACGGTGTTTACTTTTATATTTATTTATGCTGATGGTCTGAAGAAGCCACAGTTTTGGTGAAAGTGCTAACCTACTAATAAACGTTCTTATGATATATGCTGTTTGGAGCCATGCTTCGTACTACCTTTTTTCTCATTTTTGCTGTTGCATACTTATAAAGTAACTGTATATATTATGATCTGTTATAGTGTCAGGCTAATGCAAATAGTGTACACAGTTATTTAAGATGTTATGTATAAATACTATGAAATTCATTCAAATGTATTTGAAAAATAAAAAAACATTTTTGAGAAAAAAAAAAGAAATTTCTGAAATGGTTGTATGCCACAAGACACAATTTTGTTAGCTCTGTGCTATTGTCCAGACACTAGGACTTCATCAGTACTAACAAACTTCAAGACACTCACACCCTTTTATATAATTTCTTAATCATCCCATTTGCTGAAATGTATAATTAAAAAATTCCATCTTATTCTGTTTAAAATGACAACTACCAACAAGTAACACAAATATATTCAATCCCTTACTTTATAAACCCATCTTATCAAAAAATTATACATAATTCTAACAATCCTTACTGAAAACATATCATCCTTGATAGAATGTACAGCATAAATTGTGCACTACAATGTTATAAATTCTGTTAAGGATGATATGGTCATATAACTGTAGGCTGACTTAACCTAACTAGTATGAAACCTTCTACTTTTTCAATTTATATATTACTTTTAACACTGAAACCCAACCCTTCGCCATTCACCATCTATCACTCCTCTTTTCTCCACATACATATCTGAGTTTATTACTCTGGTTCAATTCCAAAGTTCACAACTTTCGTCTTTCCTTATTCTCACCATATGTAAACAGGGGTTCACTAGACAATCTTGAAATACTGAAATGTTGAATCTCAGTATTTCGAGACTGAACAGTCAAAAGTGCAGTTATGCGAAACTGCACTATCTCAAATGCGGAAATGTCTAATCTGCTGTCATGGTATCACATTCGTGACGTGCAGTGCAGTTTGTGGATTTAGCTGGGGATTCAGGTAAGTGGTGTTTACGTAAGGCTACTGGGTAGGGATTTTAGTGTGTGTGTGTGTGTGTGTGTGTGTGTGTGTGTGTGTGTGTGTGTGTGTGTGTGTGTGTGTGTGTGTGTGTGTGTCACAATTGTGGTTTTTGCGGTTGTGGGTTTTTGGATATGTGGAATTTTGACTATTCAGTCTCAAAATACTGAAATTTGACATTTCAGTATTTCAAGATTGTCTAGTGAATCTGTACACAGAATATTGTTACTGTCCTTTGCCATTCTTAGGTCTTAATATTCTCAACCATCTGCTCCTTTCCTTTTCTTTTTAAAACTTCCTACTTTCTTCTATGATGCTCATCTCCTTCTTACTGAATATTAGCTAAGCTGATTGTGATTTTACATCACCTTTTTGTTTTTTTCAGATCTCATCTATAGCCCCAAGCTGATAATGAATTGCTTTCTGTACCCTGGGTACAGGGTTTGATTCCTTCATTTACCTACAGTGTCAATCTCAGCAAGTCACTTAACCAGACAGTACGCCTGGGTCAACTCTGAAAGGGGACAATTGTGTAAGTAAAAAAAAAATGCACATATAGAAATGGTGTCATTAATATGTATTCAATATCCCTATTCCACTATCACTAGTTATGCTTTGTATGTGACATTCTCCAAATGTAAGTTTACTGTATATACCTTTGCTTCTCATTGTTTATACCCATTAGAAGTTTATATCTCTGTTCACTGTTTCCATGCAAATTCTGTGCTGTTTTTTATTGTATGTCATACATGATGCTTCCTAAGAAGGACAGTAGTTGAACAGGTTAACAGGTTCATATACCTGGGAGGGGTGTTTGAGGAGAAAGAAAGCCTGAATAATTAGGACAAAGCTGGAATCTGAGGAGCTGCAGCCAACTGGCACAGATTGGTAGGGATAGTGTATGACAGTAGAATGCCAAAGAAGCTGAAAAGTAAGGCATGCAAAACAGTGGTGCAACCAGTACTACTGTATGGTACAGAAGCCTGGCAGTAAAGCCAGAGCAGATGAGAAAGCTAGAAGTTATGGAAATGGAGTACCTGAGATAGGTGGTAGATTGCACACTTTGGTATAGACAAAGAAATGAGGACATCAGAGCAGAATCTGTACTCACTCCAGCTGCTGAGAAGGTCAAAGAGAACAGACTACAGTGGTTTGGGCACATATTCAGGTAAACAGAAGACAATCTGGTGAAAAAGATTTGGAAGAGACAGGGAGAAAGCAAAAGGATAAGGGTCCCTATTAAATCAGCGAATGCTTAAAATAACGAACACTGTTTAATCGACCCTTTTTAATTGAAATGGCAAAATCCCAAACGCACGGAACAGTGATTTTTTTTCCCTGGGAAAAATTCTCTGGGACGTTTTTGGGACTTTGCTATTTCCTCCATTTTGGTGCGATTTCGGAGTTAGTATATTTAAGTGGGGGTGGGGGGGGCAGAGCCCTCCACTTTATTTTGTGTTTGGGATTTTTTTATTGGGATTTTTTTTTAACGGAGTGCTGTTCGTGTGTTCGACATTTTGCCTTTTCAATGTTTTAGGGTCAATTATACAGCATTCGCTATTTTAAGCGTTCGCTGTTATAATATAGACCCGAGGATAAAAGGGTATCCAGCAAAGAGATAGCTGGATTGTGTGAGAGAAGACTTGTGACAGTCAGGCATGACTGTCAAGGAAAGTAGGAGGGTGGCATAGAATAGAGATAGATGGCAACACCCCATCTCTATACGAAAAAATACGAAAAAAGGGAGATGATGATGGGACTTATATTTTGTGTTTTTGCAACTAAATTTTGTGCATCTGCAGTTTTTGTTTTTGGACTTGTACTATAAATGGGCTCTGGCCAATGACAGAAGCATATAAATAAATATTGGCTGGCAGCTGTAATGTGCAGGATCATACTGATCCATCTCCCTGTCATTCTGCCACATATTGCTGCCAAAATATGTCCAAGACTGAAAAGGCTTCCATCTGTGTTTTGCAGTTCCTGAACATTAGCCAGCAGAATTAATGATGTTTAGTTTCCTGTTTGGGAAGAAAACTTTTTTGACCTCTTATGTGTAAAGACCCTTGGGAACCAGCAGAACTTCTACATTCTGATCATAACATTAAAAAAAAATTCTAGTAAGAACATTTTCTATTAAGTAACATGGCATCTGTTTTTTTAATAGCATCTATGTTAAAGAATAGTCTGGGGATATATAAATTCAAGGAATCTCTTAACTTATGCTGTCCACAGATTGTCCTGCTTTTTTGCTTATAACATGAAGAAGTAATGACAAAGGTGATGGAAAAGTAGTTTATAGTTTTTGAATGAACCAGTGATGACATAGGCTGCCTGTCTAAACTAACAGAGGGACTGTGAAAGTTACAGAAGCATTTTCAGCATATAAACACCTCTGAGAGTGGAAGTTAAGCCCTTGATCATATTTTTCTGTGTTGCAATATACAGGAAATATTTTGGTATTTCTTAGAAAACTGTTTTAAGACTTCTTCTTTGCTTTGTAATTTGTTTAGAATAACTTGCTACATATTTTTTCCCTGAATTAAATATTTTTTTACATGACCTAGCCTTCTAAGAAGTGAAACCTTGTCCAAGAAAATAACAAAAAAAATGTACATTTATGAGAACTACAACTGGCAGTCTTAACAATCTTAACAATCAAGAAAAGCATGGGAAATGCAAAATAAAAGAGTTTAACCACTATATTCATACAGTACAAATGTGCTATATGAAAGTAAACTGAGTCCATTTGGACTACTTGTTCAGAGTATTAGATTGCTTTAAACAGATAAAGAAGTGTCACACATATTTCCTTTTGAACAAAGGTGACAAACATACATATTGAGCTGAAATTAATTGATATTATGTTTATAAACACAGTCAAAAAGCCTGCATATTCACAGTATGTGGAGCAGAGAGCATATGCAGATGATATATTTCATGTCATGAGACCAAATAGATGGTTTGGGACAGCACAGGACAGCATAAGGGTTACTAATACTGCCTTTAATGCTCAAATGATGTGGCAATACCTGAGAATAGCCAGCAGGGTGCAGTGGATGATGGAATGATTAGATACTTCATCTTGCATTGTGAGGAACAGGCAAATGGATCCACCAGAAGTAAATGAACAGACTTAGGTCCTCTGAGTCACTAAGGAGAGTACACTGTTAATTATCAAAACTTGAATTTATCACTTGGGTACCATTACCATATTTATTTTGTCTACTGGAAACAGTATCTCTAGGATTGCATTGAAAATGGGTGCTATCAGCTGAAATACCACTGACAAACAGTGTAAATAAATAATGAATAATTGGAAAATGAGAATGTACAAGTCTGTGTCACACAAATATAGATACGCCAAAGCAATTTATTTTTATTGAACTTTATATTTAATACTGGCAGTAAGTGATTGATGGGTCTGTATTACCTTATCAAACGATGAAATGACCGAACGCTCTTTCATTGATCTGATAATGTTGAAACCCCTAAAAACCGAAGACATGGAACAGTGATTTTTTTTTTCCAAAAAAAAAAAAAAAAGGTTAAACACAAAATGAACAAAATGAAGTGGGAGACCTCACCCCACACACCCCCTACTTAATTATATCAACTCCGAGATCGCACTATGAGAGAGAAAATGGCAAAGTCCCGAAGACGGCCAACCAATTTTTTTCCCTGGGAAAAAAAATGATGGTCTGTGTCTTCACTCTTTATGGGTTTTGACTTGTCAGATTGATGAAAGAGCGTTCAGTCTTTTCATCATTCAACAAAGTGATTTAGACCCATGATTCACTAGTTTCATAGGTTTATAATTTTGATCAATTTATGCCCCCCCCCCAAAAAAAAAAAAGAAAAAATATTTAAATGTCTCTCTCATGAAAAAACTAAATGTAAAATCCTCTCTGTTAATAATACAACCACTGAAGTAATTTCTTATAGCAAATTAATAGGGATGATACTGGATGATAATCTTAAATATGACCTACATAAACAAAATTGCATAAAAAACTCACCAAAAACTGGGGATGCTTTATAGAGCAAAAACTTTCTCACCAACGCAAGTAAAACTACACTCACTATTTAATGGTGCTCCATCCTTATTAACCTCCAAACATTAGAAAAGTCAAAACTTGAACAATGTTATAATAAAGTGGCTAAATTTGCAGCAAATACCTCTTTTGGAACCCACTATTTTAAAACACTAAAAAACTAAATTGGTTAGAACTACCCCATCAACTGACATATACACAGCTTCTTACCACATATAAAATTACCCAGTATCCGTCTGCATGCCCAGCTCTAAATATCATTCTACACAACTATGTTTCCAATTGGTCATTATGATCCAATGACCAAACACATCTCTCTGTCCACAAACATATGAAATTTGTTGGGCATGATCTATACTCATAGCATGTTGCTAAGGCCTGGAACTCCTTACCTTTATCCATCATATAATTACCCGCCCTCCAGGCCTTTAAAACCATTCTGAAAGACATCCTAGCCAAAATGTGGCTCTGTTCTTTCTCAGCTCCAGTATGCACTATATCCCTAAATACCTATTCCTACTGTACCTTATACCTCCATACTCCTCCTTCTGCAGTCACTTTCCTGCCTCAATCAGTTTCTCCCCCTGACTCTCTAAATATGCCATCACCCTGTTTTTTTCTCTCACTTCATATTGCAATTCATGTTTGTATTACACAAACCTACCTTTAATTTCTCTATAAAGTGTGCAAAATTTCTCTAAATATTAAATCATTGTCATATAAGTTGCATCTGTTCTAAACAAATGTTTTCCCAGTATGTCTAATTTTGTATAATTATTTAAACTGTAGATATTTTTGTATCATTTTTAAGGACTGTAAAATAATTTTTCTTAAAATAGTTTTGTAATACTTTGGAGCCTTTCTTCCTGGGTCTCCAATTAAAATAGGCAATTATACAGTCTGACTTTCCTAGTAATCAAATGTCAGTAAACAAATAAATATTCAGGGCAAGTTATTGTGTGCTATAAATCAGGAGTTGTGAGTCATTTAAGTGTGGGAGATAGGTGGAGTACATCTAATATGAATAATTAGGACACATCTGAATAAAAATTTGATCTCTTGTGTAGTATGAGTGAAGCCAGGGAATGCAGTGGCCTGGATTCATAAAGATGGTGCGAAATTCAATGAAACTAGTTTGTAGTACATACCAGAGTCCTTCACAATTCTTAAAGTGCATTAACATCCCAGAGTAATCGTTAACATCCCAGAGTAATGTCCTATATAATTACCCACGTGGATGAGTTTAGGTATACAGTGGGCATGCAAGTGAAGAATCGCAACTTGGTCCATGATTAAAGAACATGTGAATCACAGAGTATATTCTTGAGATGTTATTGAAATTTATGTCACCTCAATTGTAATTTAATGGCATCTAAAGATGAATTCTGTAACTGATATCCCAGTTTGTGTGCAGTTGTGCACAACAGTGTACAGCTGAATAGCAGCATCACAGAAATGGTTCTGATCTTTGCCACTTGAAAACAGAATTGAGTCAGTGTGGATGGTCTTATAGCCACAGCAAATGAGTGTGGCAACCATACTGTATTGCACTACCCCCCCCCCCCACAATGATGCTACAGATCTACATCCAATAGGCTCTACAGCAGAACCGGATCCCATCATTAACACCATATGCAAATACACCCATCTCCACTGTCATGATAAGGGAGGCTAAAGCATTTACAAATCACTCTGTGATGTGACTGCAAACCAGGACAGGCTTGTGTTGCACTATCATTGGCAACATCATCCAGAAGGTGAACTGTCCAGTTTGGTCAAAGATTTGATGCTTTGTCATAGCTACATGCCCCTAAAAATCAAAAATATTATCTTCCAGTATTAATGTCTTTTAGCAGATTATCAGCATACTGTATACCAGACTCATAAGGAGGGTGGGACAGAAGAGGTGGCTGCTTTAGGATATAACTTGTGGTGTGCACCAGTAGGCCTATGAGACAAAAAAACAATCATTTAACAGCTTGTGGACTATCATACTTTTCATGTATCTTTCAAGGTAGCAACAAGTTGTTGCACCTCTTCATAATGTAGCAACCTAATAACTTGCCATTAGCTTAAAAAGTATGACAGTTTAAAAGCTGTCATTAAACAATGACAGCTACAATCACTAATGAACAATGGTTGAGGTGTCAAATTGATGCATTGCTTGGGGTGCCAAACTACCTTGCTATGGCTGTGCTGTGTAGTGCATTCCAAATAACAGAACAAAACAAATCAGTATTCCCAAGTGGTGTACCACCTGTATGAAAGAGTCCATTAGATATCATTAAGTGCACAGAGGGAATGGGCACGTCTTGTCTGTAGGTACTGCTATTAATACCTGTGGTATAGGCCTTAGAACAATAAACAGTATGCATTCCCTTATGTGACAGTTGTACTATGTCTACATACTGTAATGTATGTATAGCTGTGGGTCCCTATTACATTACTGAAGTTTCAAAACTTTGAAAGCCCCATGGTCGGGACCATATGATCAAAGATTTGAAACTTCAAACATTTTGAATGGTGATCGCGGTACAGCATGGAACAGGGAATTTACCCTTCTCTACAATATAACGTGATCTCAGAGTTGGTATACTTAATTAGCAGGGGGTATGGGTGGTCCAGGGGGGCTTGCCTCCTGCAAAAATGTTAAAAATAGAATATTTTTTTTTAATTTTTTTTTAATGCTCAAAGTTCTGAAACTTCGATCATATGGTCTCAGCCATATGAATTTCGAAGTTTCAGAACTTTGATAATCTGTCATAGATCCATAACTGTACATAATTGTAAAGTTGTGTGTGTGTTTGTGAATATGAGTGCATGTATACGTGTTCATATGTGCTCTCATATGTGTGCAGCACAGCACTCTGATGAGGGCACATGCTGGTGTCTATTTAAAATCTAGTACATTTCTTTTCAGGAAGTATGCAACAGCTGGTGAACACATTTAGCCTTCACAATCTCTGGTTACAGATGTATGCATTTGTGATGAAGTTTTATGGTGAGATGTGCTTTCCTGAGAACTTACTAATGCACATGGAATTTGTATAGTTTCTGTCATAAAGCAAACTGTTTTAATGTGACACCAATGTGAGTGTTTGCCATACTACAAAGTACTAAAACATTATTTGGGCACATTTGTACATGATCAGCATGCAGAGTGATTATTTTTTATGAATCATGCTACATCAGGACCTCAGACAACTGCATGGTGCATTACTCATTTATGGGCCTTAGCAGAATGTTTATCAATACAGAGGTGACAACAAATGTTGCACTGGACAGATTGAAGACAAACACGCATATAATGAAAGGATTAAAATAAAGGAATAGCAAATGAATCTGAAAGAAAAGCATAAGACTAAGCACTTGTTAGGGTAAGAAGAAGAATGAACAGAGGTGAGCATAGTGGATGAACTGGAAGAAAATGATCAAGGGTTTGTTACCCAAATAAAATGCTAAAGCAAAGGGAAAGAAAAAAGAAGTCAAGTCTAGAAGAAATAACCAATTTACTTTGGGTAGTGAGTATGCTCTACACCAGCAAGCATAACACTGCAGGTGCTAAATGTAGCTAGTCTGTGTACATGCCTAAAATTATAGCAGAAATAAAAAATAATGTCTTGAGTATTTCACAAGGTATAATTTTAGGTTAAGGTTAACCACAATGATAACTGTGGTTGTGAAGAAATTAAACGCTGTTATTTGTGCTAGTTTGTCTGGCTGAGGTTTTACACATAATTTCTGATTAACCTGTGTATTATATGCCAGCATGACTAGCTATGACATTGTAAATAGGTTCTTACATGTTGGTTTATTATCTGTTTATACAGAATGCTTTAAAGACTTCAGTGTCCTTTTAGATTTCTAATTGCACGTTTGTGAAGAAAGATTCTAAAGAAAAACTGTTTCAGATTCAGCTGATCTGCAGATGATATCATCGGAATGTTGACAGTTATGTGTTACTGTCAGAAGCTGAAAGACAGGAAGGAACTTTTAGAAGACAGCTGTTGGTTGATTTTTCATAATATGAAATGAAATTAGAACTGGAACAGTTGTGACAGTTAGGCTAGTCTATAAAAGAGCGTGCTGAAGACAGTTATAACAGTCAGTTACACTTCAGTTGCTAGTTGCCAGATATACTATGCAGTGGATACCCAAAAAGGACTCACCAATAACTGTAAGCCTTCCTTTTTTTCTGTTGTAGTAATTTAGTTTAGATCAGGGACAGTGTTCTTTAGTCAGATAGGAAATTATTACTAATCAGTTAGATCAATTAGAGTTTTTCTAAGTGATAGCTTTCTATCCTTCAGTATTAATTTTATTTTCCTGGTGCCTGAGTTCTACTTGTTTATTGGAAATTACTGTTTTATATTTTTAATCATTTTGCTCATTATTTAATATTTTTATTAACTTACATTGTGGCTGGTCAATCAGTGTTTTCTTTAGGGATTTAAGAGTGCTTATACTTGCCTTGATAACTTCCCAGGCCACTCCAAAAGCCTGGTTGCTTAGGTTATTTGCTACTGTTTGTTTTAATATAGAAAATAGAAATAGAAAATTCACCCCAGGGATCACTTCAGTGTCTCTACTCGACAGAGGCACTGGGAACTAAGGTCGGGTGGCATGATGCCAGGGTAATCCTACAGGATAGGCTTGTAGAGGCTCCAGGGCCATTAGCCTAGTACACATATAATATTTAATTTTCATAATTGGACACCTCTTTAAAAGGGTACGAAGACACTCTGATAGGTGGCAGCATTACCATATTATTTTGGGGAAGGGACACAGCTGGAAATCTGTGTCAGGCTCTCCCAGACGTGTTTGGATGTGTGAGACTTAATTTATTTAAGTGTGAGTGTGTCAGAGGCCTTAAACTGAGATATATTGCTCTGGGGTGTGTAATAAGGAGTAGGATTAGGGGTGGACAGAAGTTTACAGTAAAGTCCCAGGTTATAGGGCATGTTCCTGTTGTGCTCTTAGGGGAAAATTGTGAAATATTACTCCTGTTTAAGTGGCAGTCTCACATTGGAGTCAGTAGTGAAGATTGAAGCTTCTTAGTTACTGACCCAGGATAGGGGACGTCACATTATTGTTGTCAGTCCAGAGGGTTATTGTCCAGACATCACTTTATTTGGTGGCAGTGCAGTTGGATAATATTCAGATGCTGCAGTGGTCATAGGTAGGATTTTAGTATACCTATCAGCATTAAAATTCTTTGTCTCTGTCTGAAACAACAGAATGTGCATCCTTGAATAGAAGTACACCAAATTCAATTATTAACTTCTATATTTACTAAATGTAAGGAGTTAGTAATAGGCTTAAGTGACTCCCCCAGCTGCCCTTGTAAGAACAGCCTTATATTCCTGGTCTAACTCCCTACCCCTTTGAACCATTGATGCATAAATGCTTGCAAAATTGCTAGATCACAACTAATAGGGAACATATTTCACCTAAAATGCACTTCAAATAATAGAAATAATGTCACTGTAGGTCAAGCTCCCCATGCATCAACTATCTAGGGAGCAAGTAACTCAAACCCTCATGGACTTAGTATGTCATACTTTCTACAGCAGTGTGAGTACAAATAAAGATGCATTTTTTTCGTATCATTGTTATTGGCATTGTTGGTAAGGCAGGATGTGGAGGAAGGAGGGAATGAGTATGCAGGTAATTCCTGGAATGGAAGCAGGCCAAGTTTGCACAGTGTTCAGTGTTCTGATTAAACCCTACGACCTCAGGTCATTGAGTGCCAACCTACAGATAAAATGAGTCCAAAAGACTCCATCTCTATACCATAAATCTGATTTATTTTTAAAACTCAAGAGCTTCTTGGATTTTTTTAAATGAAGGTAACACATTCCTTCTTAATCCTCCCTTATACTGGAAATATTTGCCTTTCCAGTGTCTTCTTCTCACTTCTCAACTCTAGTACGAATGTAATATTTATTGTATTCTTCACATTTTAGTAAGTACATTTAATAGTCTCATCAAGTATGCAGTTATATGCCCATATCCCATCACCAATTTGCCTACAATGCATTGAGTATAGATTAATCCTTCTTAATTTTTCATCATGTTTTAACCCTGTCAGTCTCTTAGACTATTTTTGAAGTATTGTTATGTCCTTTCTAACTTGATTACATCTTAATTGCATCTGACCAACTGTATATACAGAACCCAGTACCATATTCCATAAACGTTCCTACTATTGTTTTATAAATAGGAATTATCAAATTTATATCCCTTGATGTTATATTTCTTAACATTGTTATTATAGAGTAACACTTCCTTTGTACAACCTCCACATGCCCTTCAATGTTTAATTTATTGTCCACCACAGTTCCTAAATCCCTATAATCTTGACATTCTTCAATGATAGCTTTGTTCATACTGTAAAGGTATTTTTCATTTTCATTAGGCCTGTGCAAGACCTTGAACTTCATTTTATTAAATGTTACTGCTTTTGATAGAACCCACAGATAGAGTTTATCTGGGCACATCTGTAATTCATCAGCAAATTTTCCTATCCAACACTTTCTTAAAATTATTAAGGTAGACATAAACATGTAGAATAAAAAGTGACACAATAGGCATACCTGTGTTACTCCCATTAGCCTAGTTACCTGAATAGAAGTTATAGCTTTCCTGTCATTCATTCTGTTTATCTGCTTAGTAGCAAACTTGTTAAGGTCCCTTTCCTTCATTGATGTTAATATGACACAGTGAGAAACTAAGTCAATGTTTTTTGCAAGTACTAGACATATCACATCACATAGGATGTCATTGTCTATGGCAAGTACAACATTAAAACAGAAATGTATACATTTGGTAGTAGTTGATCTCTCCTGCATAAAATCATACTGATGGATAAATATGTACTTGATTCCTCTAGCTATGCCCATAATTTTAATAAAAAGTTCAAAAAGAGGAGGGAGTTAATGAAGTCATGACATGAGGAGGCCATGGAATTAACTAAGAATACAATATTCTCTGGCGGCAGCAAGGTATTTAATATGTATGTATTCAATAAATGATAAAATATTAGCTATAGCCATATTCTTAAGTGGTATCAAGAAATTCTGATTGCAGGTGAATGTGATCCCAATGTATAAGATTGACATAAAGGATAACACTGACATATGAGTAGCCATGGTTGTGGATGAAACAGAAGAGAATAAGACAGGGGATCCAACAGCAAATAATACTGATAATGACTCAGAAAAGCAGACAGAGTAGATAAAGACTTACTTAACATCATATTGAAATATGAGTCCATTAGAAAAATGTGGAAATAAATAAACATTAAGAAATATAAAATAGAATAAAGCTTATATATTTTGGTTAGTAGCAGTGGTCATGACGTGTGGCAAATGAAGAGCAAAGTATGGGAAGAGACAATAGAGCTCGGATAAATGAAGATTTAGCCATCTTAAATAATCACATATCTTTGCAGATATATTAGCAATGGGGATTACAGCAAATTGGTTAGAGTGAAATCAGACTCACATCTAAAGCTCAGTAATATTTGGTAGAAGGTGACTAAAACAGATACCGAAAAAAAGGTCTTTGTGTTTGTGTAGACACCAAAGATTTAGCAAAAAAAAAAAAAGTATCTTGAGCTGCCAGCAAGTCTAGCCAGAGGAGCTTCAGAAAAATGTCATGATAAACGACTGGCAGTCGAATATTACAAACTATATGAAATGTGGCTAGTGCAGATAAGAAAAAGAAAGTTTACATCTGGTTAAGGGAATGGACAACGTTAAGGAACCCTGAACTTGTAGAATGACAGGGAGAAGCATAGCAAAGGGATAATCTCTATGTCAGAGATATGCAACGTGTTAGCCAAAAAGGAACATCAGTGCTCAAGCAAAAGTTAGTAAAGGATGTTTGCAATCTGCACCTTTAAACTAGTACAGAAAGAAAAAAAATGGTTATCAAAGGAAGAATAGAGAGAGAGATACTTGGTCAGATAAAAATAGCAATATGCTTATGTGGTTAGTATGGATCTTATTGATGTCAATGAGATACGGGTCACCGAGAAAGAGATGTAGGTATTAGAATTGTCAGAATATAGCTTATATAGGAATGACAAGAAGTGTATGGCTTGTGGAAGAATGAAATTAAGTGCAAGAGACAGCTTCAAATGTAGTGAAAGAGAAAATTCATTAGAATCTAAGACTAATGCCCTGATATATAAAGGAAAGATACAAGAAATCTAATGGATTATTGTAGTACACTAGCCCCAAGCATGTCTACATATGAGGATGAGGGACTAAAGGAGAGGATAAAGCTGTAGTGTTGAATTAGGGTTATTCTTGTGTGGACATAAATCTCACAGCTGCAAACCAAGGGATTCCTAATTCACTTACTGAGAAGAGAAGGCAGTGACTGTGATTTTGGATTATGATGGTTTAACCAGCAAACATATGGGAATATATCTGAAGGAGTACAGTATTTAATGTAATCCTAAGCAAGGTGGAAATATCATGGATATTGAGGCAAAATGTTATTTCCCAATAGTGATCTTGCCATTGGCATGTGGTTCAAGAAATATTTGCTGATAATAACCATGCCATTGGCATGTGGTTGTTTAATAAAAGATGTAATGTTAATGTAGTAAATATGTAATATTTATGCAGTGGAAAATAAATAAGATGATGTAGAACTTCAAAGCAGTAATTATGGTGAGATTGGAGAAAGGGTCAATGAAGAATTAAGTGTCTGGATGCAAACTGGTGCTGAGAACAAGCTGCAAGAATGAATGAAAAATGTAATACCCTGTTTGTGGTTAATAAACTAAAGGGAAAAAAGAGATGAGAAGGTCAATGTGTCTACACAGAAAAACAGTTTGGGAAATAAGGCTGAAGAGAAGCTTTACAAGGTTATGTAGTTTATATGCTTGGCTTCATAACTTGAGCAAGTAAAGATAATGATGAGGACAATGTACCACACATGACTATAAATCCAGGAGTGTGAAATCTTCTTATCTCCCAACTAATCTATCCCTAGATAATCAAAGCACAGAATACTACACAGAATATGGCTTGAAAGCAGCTTCAAAAGCAGTTGTTTAGCTTGTCATTGGATATACCAAGCTCGGTACATTTAATCAGGCCTGTGTGCCTTACAGGTTAGTCAACTTGCAATTTAAAGAACTGTTAGAGGTGACAGTATCTCTATGTAAGGTTCAGCTCCATGCAGTGATATATGCCTATGTAGTAACAGTAATAAGCATGAGTTGATCACGTTTCAGTAAATTTTGATAAACTTGCTACATTTAAAGGGCAATCACTACACTATGCTTCAAAGATGCAAACAGCACAAAAGAGAATGTTGTATGTATTATGAAGAGATCTTGCATCTCAGTAACGTTATTATCATCATCTTCATCATCATAAAAATACTCCTTTTTGCCATTTCTTCTACACGAGACTGAGTGTCACGTCAACTGTTCCCACCTCTCTTGATTCAGTATTACTCTCCTATCTTTTTCTTGCTTTACAGCATCCAGCCATCTCTTAGCTGGATGTCTTTTTCTCCTCTTGCTTTCTTCCTGTCTCTCCCAAATCTTCTTCACAAAATCATCTCCTGCTTTCCTGCACATGTGCTCCTACCACCATAATCTGTTCTCTTTCACCTTCTGTGCAATTGGAGCTACTATGGCTTCTACTCTGATGTCATCATTTCTTCATTTCTCCCACAGTATGGATCCTACCACCCATCTTAAGCACTTCATCTCTATCGTATTTAACTTCCTCAGTTGCTCTGCTTTCAACTTGTAGGCTTCTGTGCCACACAGAAGGATTGGTTACACTACTGTTTTATGCAGCTTACTTTGCAGCTTATTTGTTGTTCTTCTGTCACATACTATTCCTTAAACTCTGTGCCAGTTGGCTGCAGACAGTCTGATTTTAGCTTTGACTGGCTGCAGGCACTTTGCAGCTCACACTTCCTCAGTGAAAAACTTCCCTTCTCTTCAACCAACCATCCAAGATTCTTGAACCTGTTAATCTATTCCTATGTTTCCCCTTCTATTTGAGTTTTCAGCTTCTTTTGATTTTCCTCAGTTGTTACAATGAAAACTGTTTTGTCTGAACTTAGTTTCATCCCATGCACCTTCATTTTAGCATTCCATCACCCTATCATTTGATAACGCTGCTGCACAGAATCTACATGTAATGCTATACCATTTGCATAAAGAGCTTTTATTTAGCTGTTCTCTTTGACCTGTTTGTTAGTGTAGCTCATCAGTGTGAGGATATTCGATATTGTTATCTGTACTAGCATGACTGGCTAAAGTTTTGTAAATAATTGTTAAATCATTCTGTGTTATTTATGCCAGCAAGAGTAGCTATAATTTTGTAAATAGGTTTATGTTTTTTATTATTACTTAGATATATCTAAGTTGTTTAATCAAACAGTGTTCTTCTGGCTGATTAAATATATATGTTTTTTAAAAAAAGAATTCTGAATGTAGGTTATGCCAGTCAGCTGACCTAGATGTGATGTCACTGTGTGCTAGAGCTGAAAGAAATAGAATCTCCACAGCAGTTGTTTTGTTTACTTTTTAAAGTCTGACATGAGAGAGTAGTATTCTCATAACAGTTGTTGTTCAGTAGGCAGCTGTTTTCCAGATCAGTAGTTATCTCTCAGAATTTTCCAGAGCTGTTCAACAGAAATAGTAGGAGTTGCTATTTCAGTTGCTGAGGACCAGACAACAGCTTGAGGAGGGGACATAAATTCTTATCTTGCCTGGCAGAAGTAAGAATATCATCTTGCCTTGCTGAGTTAATTAAATTAGACAGGGACAGTTCATCTTTAAATAGTTAAGGAACTATAGTTAGTCAGAGTTTTTCTACATTCAGTGTGAAATCTATCCTACAGCGTTATTTTCATAATTCCTGTGTGTAAAACTCTGTGGTTTATTAGAATCAGTTATTCAGTGTATACATATTTTAAATCATTTTATTTATTATTAAATATTTTACTACCTTCTATTGTGGTTGGTTATTTAGAAAGTTGTTTTAGTAACCTGAAAGTGTTTTATGCTTATTATGATAATACCATGGCCACTCCGAAAAGCATTGCTGCTTGGATTACATGCTACCATTTACAACAATATTTATTTTACCCAATATAATTGAACATCCCTTTTTAAGGGTATTGTGGTATTTGACTGATGGCAGCCATTACCTTGTAATTTGGGAAAGAGGGCATAGCAGGTGAATCTGTGCCAGTCTTTTCCAAGAGTATTTGTATGTGTGAATATCAAATATTTTAGAGCGAGTGTGTCAAATACCTAGAAACGGGACACAGTGTTCTGCAGTGCTTGATGTGACTCATTTGGGGACTTGGAGTGAAGCATATAGTTCAGTCAAAGGTTTGAAGCCTGTTCCTGGTAGACTTTTACCTGAAATTGTGTATTTCTATCCCTGCTTTCAGTGATGCTGCCTTACCAGAGAAAGTAGTGAGGATTGAGACTCCTTAGTTACTGCCCTGTGTTTAAGTGGGGTTGTCACAATCAGAATGAACAGCAGTGGGCTCAGAGTTTAACCCTGATGAACATTCACTCCCACTGCAAACCCCCCCTGTTCATATTTGTGTTATTATGTTCTTCCACATAGCTTGCAGTAATTCTATCTATGTTTCTGGGACTTTAAACCATCACGACTCCCATAACTGGATTTTTTGGGAACTTGTCAACCCAAGTTTACATATACAAAGTTGGACTCTTTCTTTATCTCCAGCTTCTTCACAATTATCTGTTTCACTGCAAATATTTGATTGTGTTGCATCCTCATCTGAATCTGTACTACTCACCTCACATCTTACTTTCTACTATTCTACATATTCAGTTATCTATCACTCTCTCCAGCACTTCCATGCAGTGTGACAGGATTTTGATACCGCTGTACTGCCTGCATTTGTGAGTGTCCCCTTTATTCAT
Source organism: Protopterus annectens (assembly GCF_019279795.1). NCBI lineage: Eukaryota > Metazoa > Chordata > Ceratodontiformes > Protopteridae > Protopterus > Protopterus annectens. The sequence continues at coordinate 1,857,376,713 of NC_056739.1, read as the reverse complement.
GTACACTGACATAGCTACTACTACTGCTACTGTTATTACTACTACTACTGTTACCATTACTGCTGCTGCTGCTACTGCTATTACTGTTGCCACTACTACTACTATTACTACTGTTATTGCTACTACTAGTAATCCTACTATTACTGCTGCTACTATTACTACTATTACTGCCATTACTATTAATACTTTTACCATTACTGTTACTACTACTGTGAATAATATATCTATTATTGTTGCTGCTAATACTACTATTACTACTATTATGACTACCACTAGTATTAGTACTATTACTAATACTACTATTTCTACTGTGAGGTATCACACATAGGTATTAAAGCAGAAACAAATGAGCAAAGAAAAAACATTCAAAACAAAGCAGATATACCCATTCAGTGGAAGTTGGACATTATAAGATTAGTGAGAGAACTGGTATTTCAGTTTTGTTCACTGTGAACAGAAACAGCTACAATGCTAAACCAAGTTAGAAAGTTAAATCAAGGATTTCTGGATCACAGTGTAGTCTGAGTTAAAACTGATTCACTTTAGGTCCTCCTCACTAAGTAAGTCAGTTGTCAACAAAATTATTACTGAAAATTGTCATGACCATGTCTTTCAAAGTAAATAACCAGACTGGCCACATCCTAAAATTAACTAACTCATCCAGAAATAAATAAGCAGTTATACCACCATGAATTACATCCTACAAAAACTGTTATGTTTTTTATTAAGTTGTACAAATAAAAAGTTATGCAATAGCAACATACTTTTTTTCACGATATACGTGTGAGAATATTTATAAATTTGATTTATATAGTCAGAATGTAACTGTCTGTGTTTGTTACAGCACACAACTTGGAAATTCAAGAAACACTATTACAAAATGTAACGAGTAGTGTATAAAATGTACAGCTAATCTAGGGATCAGTCAACCAAATTATAAGGTAATTATTAATGATTATTTTGAAGAAAATAGATCATTGTAAATGACATATACAGCATTCTGTATGTAAAATCCATTGCAGATACTGAGGACCTAGTATGAAATCATACCTGTCTTGCTTTGTTTTAGACATTATTTCCTTCACTCCTGGCCTTCAGTCTTTCATTTTTGTACAAGATCTGAATGGATAAAGAAGTAGTCAAGTCAAAAGTCAAAGTAAACTTTATTGTCATTCAGAAATCACACAAGTGCAAAAACTGAATGAAATTCCATGTCTCTTGACTCACTGTGCAGACAACATATAGACTATTTTCAGATACATTTACACATATAACACCTAGCTATTACGTCTCAAACATGCAGTTAGCTAGACTAATACTGCATATAATTAGAAACACATTTTAGCACTTTTTTCACAGTGAACACTTACTTGTATGAGACTTTAGCATTGCACAGGTACTTGGTTAAGACATTGCATTGATCCTTGCACAGAAAGAGACATTTGAGTATTTCACTGTGAACAATAGAGTACTGCACTATGGTTAATTTACAAATTCACAACATGCACTGCACTGAAAGAAGATGACCTATAAGTTAACAGTCATGGTGAATATTGTGTTAAGTATTAAATGAGACTGGTAACCAGGTTAATGCTCAAAAATATCTAACATAGCAGACTATGAAGACTAACTCAAATATGTAGGTTCATAGGTAGGTACTAGGCTATTGGCCCTAGGGCCTATATAAGCCTAGCCAAAAGGGTACCCTGGCTTTCACCACCCAAGAAAATTATTTTCCTGTGCCTCTGTTCAGCAGAGCCACAGAGGTGATCCCCGGGGTGAATTTCCTAGTTCCCATCCAGTCATCAAGATTTTTCTTGAAGAGTGCTAATGAGGAGCTTTGTTTGATATGGATAGGTAGTTTGTTCCAGAGTATGGGAAGTCTCTGGGACAGGAATCTATCCCTACAGCATGTTCTGTTTATTGTAGTGATAAGGTTTAGGTCCCTAGAGCGTGTAGCTCAGAGGGAGTGGGATTTCTTTAAGTGGAGCATGTCCAACTGCTCTGGGTTTGACATAGCTTTGTATGTTAGACAGAGATCACCTCTGAGTAGGTGATATGTGACAGAGTAAAGCTGGAGATTTTGAGATAGCCTGTGTAGGGCATCTGTTTGAGGCCAGTAATCCTTTGTGAGTTATTTCTCCAGCCTTTCCAGTTGTTGTAGATGTCTTGTGAGGTACATACCAAAAGGGGCATTGTACTTTATAATGGGTCTAATGAGTGACGAGTAGAGGGGAACAATGACCTCTTTTTTCCTAGATGAGAAACCTTTTGTGATGAGGTGTGCCATGTAGAAGGATTTCCTGACCACTGTGGTGATGTGATTATCAAAGGAGAGACTACTATCCACCTGTGTCCCAAGGTCTCTTATCACACTTTCATTGTCAAGTAGACTACCACCTATGTGGTAGCTCATGGGTACAGAGTTTTTACCAAAGGGGATGACAATGCACTTTTTGGCATTGAGCTTGAGGCCATGGCTTTGACACCAGACATCTGTCTCCATGAGGACCTTTTGTTGGATTTCCACATCATTAGGAGTTTTGATTATGGCTTCTTCGTTAGCCAAAGACCTTCTGTGTTAGCCTGTACTTCAGAAAAGTAGATAGCAAACAGGAGAGAACCCAGGACTGAACCCTGTTGCACTCCACTTGCCACTGGTCTGAAGTCAGATTTGGAGTCTGCTACTTTCATAGTGTGGGTTCTGTCAGTGAGCCAGTTGGCAACCCATCTTGTGACAGAGGGATTTATACCTAGTTTAGTGAGTTTATCTATAATTCCAGTGGGGGATGGTGTCAAAAGCCTTGGCGAGATCTAGATAGGCTGTGTGAACCACCTTACCCTTGTCTACAGACGTGGTGACTGCTTCAAAGTCGTCCATCAGGTTTAGGAGACATGATCTGCCTTTTACAAACCCGAACTGGGTGGAGTCAAGAGTTTGGATATTACCGATGTCTTTATGTATAAGATCCATGATGATACGTTCCATGGCCTTGCAGATCAGGCTCGTTAGGCTAATGGGGTGGTAATAACCAGGGTCTGTGGTGGCTCCCCTTTGTGGAGTGGGATAACCATTGCTGTGTGCCATTCAGTGGGCACAAAGCCTGGGGTGAGGCTATGATTGAACATGGTGCTTAGGTGGGGTGCCAGTTCATTCTGCAGTTTGTGTAGAACGCAGCCTGGGATGTTGTCAGGTCCCATGTATGCTGTGTTCTTGGCTTTGGAGAGTGTGCTTTTTACCTGTGCAGTCATGATTACAGGAACTTTGCATTTTTCCGGTATAGAGATGGGTCCTTTAGGGGGTGAAAGGGGGTAAAGTTAGCACTGAACCTATCTGCCAGAATGCTGGCAATATAAATTGGCTCTGTATATTTAGTGCCATTGTGCTGTAACTCAGAGCAGATCTGAGTGTTGCCATTGAGATTCTTGTCATAGCTATAGAATGCTTTGTGGTTGTCTTTAGAATCAGTGGCAATTTTGTTTTCGTAACTAGCTTTGGAGGATTTTATAAGAGATCTCAGCTTCTTACTGAGGCTGACCAGGGAGTTCCTCCAATCATGGAATTTTACTCTTTTTTGCAACAGTTTCTTTCTTCTGTTGTAGAGTTTGTTTATGGCAGGGGACCACCAGATTGGCTTCCTTTTTTGGAAGATAGCATCTTGGTTCTGTTAGGGATAGCACGATCCATGCACTCATGTAACTGCTTATAAAGTGCATTTCTGTAGGATTCAGCAGTTGTACCTCTATTGTCTGTCTGCATGGGTGTCGTGAAGTTTGCCACTTCTGTCTTAAGAAGTATGAAATTGGCTTTGGAGAAATTTTTACAGTGGTTTCCCTATTGGGGGGGGGGGCAGGATGTGGATGTCTAGGGTGATTAGCTTGTGGTCGGATCTGACCAATGAGGAATTGACCTCTGGTGTGGAACACCGGTCACCCATGTTGATAATGACCAGGTCTAGGATATTGCTGCCCTTGGTGGGGATGTGGATAAGTTGATCCAAGGCAATGGAATTTATGAATTTCAGAAAATGTTGAGCAAAAGAGTTGGTACATGAGTAGTTTTTCCCAGTTAATGATGGGGTAGTTGAAATTACCCATTATTAGGGTGCTAGGTTGTACCCTAATATTTGCCAGTGTATCAAGAAATGGTAAGTGGGAATCTTGGGGCATGGTGGGGGATCTGTAGCAAGTTACAATTTGGATTGCTGTCTTCCCAGAGTTAGTTGCACTTGGATAATCTCGGATGCATTATGCTGAGCAACTAGCCTGGAGGTGTGGATATCCTTAATGAATATGGACACGCCTCTGCCTTTAGTGTTTCGGTCCCAGATTAGGTGGCTGAAAGGTGTGATATGAATTATAGCCTGGTAATGCAGGGGTGCTCTCTGGAGCCTTGAACTAGGTCTCTGTCACTGCACAGATGTCGATGTTCTCCATTTTAAGGAGTGCCTCGAGTGAATGCATTTTGAGGTTTAGACTTCTAGCATTGAAGCAAAGTATTATTCAGCATGCATTTAACATTTAGTAATGGCTCAGATTGTTATATTTCAGAATTATCTGAAACTCAAGATGTTTTTTCATGATTTCACTTATGCAGTAGTTTTCCCTTTACACAACATTTATTACCTTCAAGATCACAAGCACAATGGCAGTATGTCTAATTACGTACTTTTGTCAGTGTATTTGTTCATACTGTAAGTTTTACATACACAACTCAACTATTCTGTTTTATATCAATCTTGAAATAAACACAAATATTTGATTTGTCCTAGCTTGCTTTCTCACAGAACACAAATATGTTTTTCTAGGCTAGCTTGCTTAAAAGCAATGTCTAAACTACAGAAATTCATTCTATTACCTATATTTTTAGTTTTCATCCTGTTAAAACTAACCTTTTCTCATATTGTTTTTGCTTGTTTCCTTATCCAATCATTTTCTTTCTCTTCCATTTACAGATTCTTATCAAATATTTTTTTTTATCTTCCCATTACAGATGAAGTCTATCATTTGCACAAAACATGGAATTGAAATACTCATAACTTCAACAAAAGTAATTTTTGCTTTTTTGTCTGAGGTGTAGTGATATCATAGGTAGTATATCTAGAGGTACAGGTGTAGGACAAAATTCTCGTGGGTGGATTCAGCCCTCTTGCAAAACTAACATTTCTGAAATTACATGTACTTAAAGATCTTGACATTGAATATCCAGAGGAAAAAAACTAATGACACTGCTAAGGCACCCCAGTCAGCAAGACAACAAGCAAAGAAAAATAATGGATGTGCCACCATGGACAGCCTCAAAGACAAAAGCAACTTTTAATAAAAATGGTTAACAACCACTTAAACAAAAACAAACAGTAAGAAAAGATTTGCGCTTTTGGCCATAGCCTTCTTCAGATCCTAACTCATTGCAACCAATTATCTTTCTTATAACCAAAAACTTACTAATCAAAATCTGGATTTGATAATCTCATTGATGTAATGGCAATAAAAAGACTTATACAAATGAACCAATTAAAAAACACCTAAAAAATACCCCTGAAGGGAAATCCAATTACAACAGAGTTTCACAACTGTCATTCTTTAAAATGCACTTAATAGAACAAATCCATTAAAAGAAACTAAAGATTTATATAAAACAACCATTCTAGAGATGCCCTGGGGACAAAGCACTATGGCTATGCAATATCTAGAATCATGCAACAATCTGCTTTTGTGGTCCTGCTTCACTAACATTTTCTGATCATCTTTTCAAAATAAAAAAGTAAGTAATCACAGTATTGCAGAGTAAGCCCTGCTCAATCATAAGCATGGAGAACACCTAACAAAGCCTAAAATAAGGTATCCACAGCAATCAATAAAAAACAAAATTGGCCACAAAAGTAAAGACAATATTTTACAATTAATACTGTATGCAACCTCATTCAAATTGCTGCCCAATGGCAAGAAGTCCACAAACAAAGAGGATACACAATCATTAGTTCCTGGCTTAGCTGCTAATTTTGCAAACATACCAATGGCCAAAAAAACAATGAAAAGACCATACCAAACATAGAAAATCAAAAGACTGTATTAAAAATCTAACAGCCCTCAAAAAGTTTCCTCACTAAAGGCAGAGACTTGCGATCAATACAGCACAGCATCCCGACCCACAACCTGCCTTAAGTGCCAAAAATCATCAATTAAGGCTTCAAGAAGCAATCTAATTCCACGCAAGAAGCTGCATAGCAAAAAAACAATATCAGTGACATTAAATGACCTCCAAGTAATAACAGACCTTTGAGACCACTGTGCAATTCTCAATTATTATGCAATGTTAGATCTAGCAGTAAGAACCAATTGGTTTACTTTACAAACAGAAGGTAGCCAATCAAGACTCAGTGGGCATATTCAACGCCTGTTCCATAAAATGCAAAAGAAGTGCATGACAAAATCAATCATAACCCAGTAGGCGTGCTCATCATCTGTTGCATTAATCACAGAAGAGGAGCACAAGAAAGCCAATGATAAGACAGCAGGGATGGGAAAGCAAATCAACCTTTAGTTCCGCTTTACCAAAAATTCTCAAGCAAAGACTAATGAGACCAATCATCTTCCTAGAGGGTGGAATACTACCAATCAAAAAGCATATACATGCCATTAGTTCATTCAAGATTGGGAAATAGCTTTAAATAGTGAATGATGGTTAAGAAAAATAGACAAAGGACAAATCACTGTAAACCATAAAAAACTATGAAACATAGTCATCCATTGCTCCATTCATGACCACATTACGCACATGCAAAGGCAATCAATAGAATGAATGAATAGTACATTTATACATAATATACGGATACCAGTCTAAGATCTGAAACTATACTCATTAATTGCTACATTCATGACCACAAAGATAAAATCTGAAACCAGTCAAATCCAACAGATTTTGTTTACTACTACCAGGAAAAACCTAGTGTTCAGAATTAATACATTTTTTTCACCAAGCTCCATTCCTTCAAAATTGGCTTAATTGGGACCATGCCATTAAGACCAGGTGGTTGGTTTGCTCTCAATTCAATAATCCATCAAGTTTTTTCCACTTCTGGTTTATTTTGTATGTCACCCCCTCATTTAATCTCCTTCAGCTGCATAAGCACCATAAACTTAAATTTATGGATGTTGTTGCCTTTCAGGTGACCAAATAGGGCATTGGTTGGAACACAATTTATAACTTCTGACATATAATGGAGAATTCTGTCTTTAAGAGCCCTGTTGGTCTTTCCTACATAGTAGGCAGGGCAGCAATTACAAATCACAATATATATGACATTCCCAATATTACAAGTGACCCAACCTTGGAAGAAATACCTTAGGCCAGTGTTTGGATGTATGAATTCATTATTAGTGTGAATGTACTGGCAGGCTTTACAAAATCCATATTTCCAGGTTCCTTTGTGTTTACTATGCGGGTTTTCCTTTCTATTCTCAGACCCATCTTTAAAACATAGGAGTCTTTTCAAGTTCTTTTTATTTCTAATGGAGAATCTTGGAGTATCCCCTACAATATCCTTGCTCTTTGTATCTGAGGTCAAAACTAGCCAGAATTTTCTGGTTATTCCACAGATAATGGATTTATCTATGCTACATGTTAGTGTACACCTCAATCCATTTTCAGTTTGATGTTGCCTTATTGCTCTGACCTGTGATTCACCTTTACTTGAATAATGTGGATGACCTTTATATTGCCTTAATCTCATTGTTTCATTCACATTATTCATGACTTTATAACCCCTCTTGGTGAAATCTTCAATCAATTTACTTTGTTCAGCTAAACATTGATCATCCTTCATGCAGAGTCTGGATATGCGTATCGTCTGATTGTCAGTTATGTTTGAAAAAAACATCTCTGGTGCATACTGGTGGAATGTAGCAAATGATTTCACCAAGTAGGTTTTCTGTGAAGAGAAGTATTAATACCTTGTGTCGAATCTAAGAGTAGCTTGATGTTTAAGAATTCTATTTCTTTATCAGAAAACTTCACGTCAAACATCAAGAAGTTAGTATCACTCAAAAATGTGATAATACGTAAACTCCTCTCATCTCCTCCCCACACTACAAAGATATCATCCATGAATCTGCTATAGAATACTAATTGACAAAAATGGGTTGTTGCCATGGGCACCCCATGTGCCAATAGCTATTCTAATCTTGTATTGACTCAGTGGGAGAGAGAATGGTTCCCACATCCTGTAATCTATAGAAGAAGGAATTAATATTCTACAGCAGATTTGTGGCTGTAGGGCCAGGGCCATCTCTAAAATGGTTGTTTTGTATAAATCTTTAGTTTCTTTTAATGGATTTGGTCTATTAAGTGGATTTTAAAGAGTGGCATTTGTGAAACTTTGTTGTAATTGGATTTCCCCTTCAGTGGTATTTTTTAGGTGTTTTTTAATTGGTTCATTTGTATAAGCCTTTTTTATTGGCTTTACATCAATGAGATTGTCGAATCTAGTTTTTGGTTGGTTGCAATGAGTTAGGATCTGAAGAAGGCTATGGCTGAAAGTGCTAATACTTTCCTACTGTTTGTTTTTGTTTCAGTGTTTAACCATTTTTATTAAAGGCTGCTTTTGTCTACAAGGCTGTCCATGGTGGCACATCCGTTATTTTTCTTTGCTTGACTTTGAATATCCAGTAGGGAGTCCCATGCAAATACTTCTACTCCTACAGCTTTTATGATGGTTTGTGCAACATTTAACAAAACCATTTCTTACTTGATAATAAATGCATTGTAAATGGTAAGCAAAATAGCAGTATGTGTAGACTTAATGGAGATCTTTTTTAAGTCCCTTGCTGTGTCTGATTGTGGTGCAACCACATCATACTGCTGTAAAAATCCCACATTATGAATGATCTACATACGCACACCATTTTCTCCATTATGATTTTAATTTCCTTCTTTCTTTATTTACTGAAGTTAATGTGTCTTATTTTTGTAGAGTTTTTGGTTTTCTACTTTTTAAATTGTAATATAATTCTTATCTATTATTGTAATCCACTGATATAACTTTGCTTGTCTTCACTGTCACTGATGCCTGAAGTAAATTTGAAATCATCTGTAAATGGCATCAGTTTTGCTTCATGTGATGTACCATTTCAGCAGCTTCATATTTGCCTCCTGTATAATTCTAGCTGCTCACAAAGTACCATATCTTATTATATATTCCCTTACTAAAACACTTTTAAGGCATTACATCATTATCTTGTATTCTCTGTTCCTATCATTCTTACAAGAGTTTAGTGCAGATAATGCAGACTGGTTATCAATGGCCTATAATAAAGTAATGTATTCTATTTGTTCCAGTTTATATCTTTCAATGTGCTGTGAGGGAGATGAGCTATGGTTTAATCATCAACTCTCTTCCATATTTTTTGTGGTGAAGCAAATTTAGGCTTGAATTCTGATGAGTGCCATTCAATACTTTAACATGACAAACTTGATATAGAGGAGTAATATGCTTATTACTAGTGCAGTTTTCCAGAAAAAAATGTGTTTTTGTTCAAACAAATCTTAACAGTAGTTAACTGGCCTGCAGTGACTAATTTTGGCCAGGAGAATTACTTTATTTTCAAATAGTTCACTGATTATACAGTGACAGAACTACCTATTTTAGGTCTGATGCTTTTCCAGTTACCTCTATGGGCGATGCAGTGATTTTGAGACATCATTTTGTTCTACCATACCATAAGGAGTTTTGAGTATGCTATTCTCTGGAATTTGTGCTCCTGAATTCACTCCAGTGAAGCTCAGCAAGTCTGTACCGTAACTTCCAATGGGTGGAGCTCAAGCCTTTTGACAGAACCAAATTATGTACTCACATTTCAAACAAATGTTCATATCTCTGGAACCATAGGAGTTATGAAAGAAGTATAAATGGCAAACTCTTCAGCACAAACTATTGTTTATAGTGGCAGTATTCCTTATATTCTAAGTCTTAAATCAATTTTTTTAAGTCACAGAAAACATAACTATTACATTTGTCATATTTTGTAAACAACTTACAATATCTCAGCAACCTCTACTGTCAGCAGCATTTTATTCATCTAGCTATGAGTTTCATATGAGGCTGAAGAGCTCTGCCTATGTTACTTGGTTATTGAGATATTTAGACAAATGAAAATTATATCTATATAAATTAATATTATAAAAAACAACTGTTAATATCTATTTACATGCACTAGAATGAGGTCAAATATAAATATAGTTGAGTTTGCCATTGTGTAAGCTTTATGATGAAATATTTTGAAACCTTGTACATAGCGTGATTTTGGAATTATTGATGCAAATATGAACAAGCAATACTTCACAGCTAGAGGCATCAGCAGGAGTTAACTGCAGATGCATCTGGAGGTACCACTCAGATGTAATGAGTTAAATGTGTGCCTTATAGCATATTCCTTTCAAAGTCCCCCAAAATAAAGGCGAGCATATATTGGGACGTAAGAAGCTCCCATGGCTGTTTCTTTCTTTTGTATATCTGCTAAGCCTATTATGTTGGAAAAACCAACAGGAAATCTAGGTTTAGAATATGAGAGCATCTGATGAACATCAGAAAGGGCACTTTGACAAATGCACTGGTGAAGCAAGTGGAACTAAATGGGCAAACACATAGATTTAGATTCCTAGCTGTTGAAAACATTTGGGACAATGAGAGAGGGGGGGAAACCTAAGTAACCAAACAGAAAAATCAGAGACAAGATGGATAATCAGATTGAGAGCTGACAGGGTGAGAGGATTAAATGACAGAATTCCCTTAAAGCCCGTGTTGAAAAATATGAAACTTTTATATTTTTTATATTTGCACATTTTCTTTATATTTGCACGTTTTTTATATTTGCATATTGTATTATACATTGAGAATATGTATATTATTTTAGGGTAAGAAGCTGCAAGTTCATAACTGGTATATGGGTGTGACAGAATTCATTCTAATCATGAGGTGATTCTGATTGGTTGTTGACTTTAACATTTTAGTATATTTGGAAAGAAGTGATTGTTGATAGTATAATGGTCTGAAGAAGCGGTGGCAACAGCATGGAAGCATTTACCTTTTGGAATAAGTTTTTTTGTCTGATTTTATAGACTGGACTGTGATTTAGATCTTCCTGAACTGTTGGCTCTGCTGTTGGATGCTGCTTGTGGGAATACTAACTTGGCTATGTGGATCTCTAAGGTTTAGGGGAATGGAGTCTATTTTTACCAACACTGACAGACCAGAATGAATCTCCATCATGACTGTTTAACCCTAACTCACTTAATCCACCCCTAACCCTTAAGTCTGTCACTATCGCACACTTACCTTACCCACACCCTAACCCTAACTCACTTAACCCGCCCCTAAACCTAAAGTCCGTCACTATCGCACACTTACCTCACCCGCATTAGACTGTAATTTAGAGATCTGAGGAGTCTGGAATGAATGTATTTTGTCAAGATAGAGGAGATTGTAAGATACTTCTGTTTGTGAAATAAGCTATACATGGTTTTAATTGATGTGTGAACATGTTTGTTAATCCTGACCAGTTTAGGTAATAAAAGTGCTGTAATCTATTATGTTTGGTTGGGCATGTTTTTACTATCAATTTAACAATTTTGTAATATATTTTTCAGGTCTGAGTAGATGGGTTTCGACAAAGTTGATTAATATTTCTAAAAAAATGCAGGTATATTGAAAGAAATAATGTTTGTGCAGTGTGTCTTTGTCCAATGACAGATAAGATTTGACTTTGAACAGTAGGCCTAGTGGTTTATGCATTTTAAAAGTGATATAGTCTATGTGTTTGTCAAAATGTAGCTTGTGGTCAATAATGCCTCCCAGTAATTTGTTGTGTGGCTGATTTGATCAGTTTGCATTTCAGAATGAAAAATAATGGAAATGTTGCCTAGGCCAAAGAGAATAAATTTAGTTTTATTATCATTTGGGAATAGTTGGGAGTAGATTAGCCATATTGCCATCTGTTTAATTTTTTTTTGGGGGGAGGGGTAATGCACTGTGGTTGACCAGGGGAATGGGGCATAGCAAATGATGATACGAAAATGTGCAATGGTCCCAGAATGGATCCTTGGGAATTATTGATGGTTGTGGGGAAGAAGTCAGAATATGAAAATGACTATGTCACAACTTGAGACTGGTTTGAAAGGTACCTGTTTAAGCATGTTATGTTATTATTACTGAGTTCCATTCTGGCTAATCTATCTAGGAGGAGTGAATAAGATATGGTGTCAAAAGATTTTGAAAGATCTCCGCAAACAGAAGCATTGAGAAAACATTTGTTTTTGACATGAATAATCAAGTTAATAAAAGGTAGTAATTTGTAAATGAACACATTTCCCAAGTATTTTTGACAGTGGGGAGAGAATAGCTGTAGGTTTGTGCATGATTCTTTAGTTGGACAATGTTTTGTCTCTCATTTAGGCTAACATCATGGTGTTATGCAGTTAAAAAAATAATGCAGTAGTGTCTGCACATGTGTTGTTCCTTTACCTTGCACAAATATCTCTTAATTTGTTATACAGAACTGAATACAGTTCTTTTTAACACTGTATTTAATTTATTCTCCAACAGGTTCACACTCCAACTAGACAATACAATACTTGCTAATACACAAATCTTCAGAGTTGGGCACTCAGTGGTGTAAATTTTGGCTCTAGTCACATTAACTATTGTTGTTGCGATACTCTAATCCCATATAAAAATGGGAAAAAGGGGCATGATGACAACAATGACTAGCAGTAATGTAGGCCTATTCCCTGAAATACTGTAACATGTAGCCATACTGAGTATGCAGGTCTTCCATGGCTAATAAATAGTTAATATCTACTATCACTATAAGAGAGAAACACAGATACATACATACAAATATTTCAAGCGTGGGCATTAATGCCCTTCTAAAACCAATATTGAAAGCTCATAGTTTGCCTCGTTGAGCTTTTGATTGTATTTTCTGAATGGAATGATGTATATTGTAATGCGAGAGGTATATGTGTCATGTGTTTTAATATTTAATTTTGATTGGTTGATTGCTAGTTTTATGAATGACTCAGTCTAAGTCAGTTGTGTGGTCTGAAATAGCTGCTTTTTAGCAGTGAAAGTGCTCACTTTGTTTTATCTCTTCATTTTTTGTTTGATCAGTTTTATCATCCGTTTTGGCTGGAGTCTAGTTTTATTGGGTTCCACATCTCTGTTCTTATTCACCGCCTTTTATACTCGTGGACTATTTCTATTTTTACTATTTTTTTATTAATACCCTTCTAGCCTGCCAATATACCATAACACTTGCTCCTATAATATTTCCTGGCTGTTCTTAAAAATATCTAAACTAGTACTTGCTTTAATGTAATTTTGTTGTCTGTTCCATGCATCAGCTGCTCTCTCAGAGAACCAATTAGTACACTTCTCATTCCTAAAGAATCTTCTACATAGGTTGTCTGATGATTCTCTGGTACTTTTTGGTAACCTCAAACATTCCCAGAGATAGTTGTTTCTAAATGTTCTATACCTGAATTAAGGTCTCCTCTGAGATATATTTAACAGACACTGTACACATTCAGATATTTTAGTCTTTCATAATAACTTAAATTTTCGCATCCATGGATGCCCTTGATATATTTCCACTGTACTCTTGCCAGTTTGCTCATGCTTGTTTTCTTATAAAGTTTCCACATTGTTATTCCATACTCATGCACTTCCTTACATTAAGGCATTCCAAGTCTTGTCTCATCTTCTATTTTTGCTTCTGACAAGCATAACATTATTCAGTGTTCATTATCTGCTCTGTAAATGTTAGTATAAACTCCTGTAATAGAATCTCTAATTAGAAGAATATCTTTTCTGGCCATTTCTGAAGAATCTTCAATTTCTAATACAGTATTATCTGCTCTATCAATTGTTACAAAGGAATGACCTTCATCACCATTAGTCATATTAATCCCACTGTTTTAATTGCGTATTAAATTTCTAAGTGAACAATTCTCAGCCAACTGGCTTTTTACATCCACAACTTAAGCCATGTAGTCAACACCTGTATTTCTCTTCTTTTTTTCTTAAAAGTAATGTTCTTCAATCCTTCCAAGTTCAGTTTTGATTTCTTCCTTTTCACCTGCCCCTTGCCTCTTTTTTCTAGCTTCCCCTTTAGAAAAATTACACCTTTTTTCTGTAGACTGAAGGTTTTCAAATAGAAAAATGTTATTATTCCTTGTACTCTGTGTGTTACATAATATGTGCTGTTTTTAGCAAGTATTCTCTTTACTTTACATTTATCACCTTCATTTTCTTCCTTTTTATTTGTTGTGAACTTCTTCCTTTCTTTCTCTTTTTTGTTTCCTTCTAAACACTCTTGAATCCACAGATTGCTGAATATTTGCATCCAAAATTCCAAAGTTATCATGGGGCATTGTCTTGTTTCATAGGGATTGAACGATCTTTGCAGACACTAGAAGTATCCTTTCCTAAATATATCTGCTCTTTGCATAACATTATTTATCTCACGAGTCCAGTCATTAATATATGTAACAACATTTCCCCAAGCTGTGCCAATTGCACAAGTGCAATTGCCAGTAAGTCTAGATTTACATCTAATAATGGTAAACGAATCATCCAACTTTTTACATGAGGAATACGGATAACCAGTGTTTTCAGGTGTTTCCTTTAAATACGGATAGCATTTATTACATTGTACAAGATATTTGTGCTTTAGCGAATCATTAATGGCATACTCATTTAAGGAATCCATATTCAGCTTCAAATGAATAAAAAAAATTATAAAAGAATAGAATACTCCTTGGCTGACCAAAGAAACTAATCAGTTACTCAAACAAAGAGACAAAGCTTGGTCTCTATACCGGTGTAACAAAAGCCAATCCTTCTTCAAAATATACAATTAAGAAACAAATCCAAAAAACAAATCAAAAATGGCAAAAAAATCTACTGTATCAAATTACAACAAGCACATCAAAACAACTCCCAAAAATCCTGGCACACTGTTAAACAACTCCTACAACCTGGTCAGTCCTTAACATCACTCTCAACTATGGCAAACAATAAAGACAGTCTAACCACCCAGTTTATATCATTCTTTACCAACTGAATACTATCCCTGGTGAATAATAGCAATACTTTTTATATCTAGTCATACTGTAACAGAACCCACCACCAGTTCTTTCTCTCTAAAACCAATCCAAACAAGTACCATAAAAAAAAATTCTAAATAAACTAAAACCCACATCCCTAGTCACAGACATACTACCTAACGAATCTCTCAGGATAACAGATGAAGCCATCTCCTACCCATTCTCACTAATGATCAATCAATCAATCTCAGAGCAATATACCCCTAAGATCTAGACAATTTCCTACATCATTCCATGCATAAAGGTGGCACCTCAACAGATTTTTCCAAATATGGCCACTTATCATCTCTTTCAAAAATCCTAGAAGAATGCATTCACTTACAACTTATGGACTATCTAGCCAATAACAACTTGCGAACCAACTCCCAACATGGTTTTCACCCCAAACATAGCACCACCACTGCCCTTTTAACCTTCACTAATTCAATAAACCAAGTGAAAAATGATGGCCAGCATGTCTCCACTATCTTCCTAGATATGTCAAAGGCATTCAACACAGTATCCCACCAAAAGCATATCAACAAGCTCTCTACCTTAAACCTGTCTCACTCAACCTTTTCTTGGTTTCATAATTACCTATTAGAACAACAGCAAGCTGTAAAGTGCCAAAACAATCTCTCATCCCATTTACCCATCACTAGGCGTTTCCCAAGGATCAATTTTAGGGCCACTTCTCTTCACTGTTTTTACAAATAAACTTCACACTGCTACTCACCTTATAACCAAAATACAATAAATATGTAGATGACTCCAATCTAGGATGGTCTGTACCCTCCCTTCCACAACTAAGAAAAAAAATCCTTCTCAGCCATAGACTTTTAACTCTCCAACCATCAGCTCATCTAAAATCCAAACAAAACAAAAGTAATGCTCTTCTCCATTCAAAAGTCCACTGATCAGTTATTACCCTTTCTCATTTATTCATCTAACAAAACCATAATGAACCTGTCATACCAAACTACTTGGTGTCACCATTGATAGTAGCTTGAGATTTGATAAACATGTAGCACTTATTATCAAAAAGACTCACATCAAGGTAGGCTCACTCTACAATGTCAAGCTATTCCTATCCATTCCCACCAGACTAGCAATTGGTAGCACCCACCTTCTTTCTACGCTGCTGTATGCCTCTCTGATCTTCACTAACCTTAAAAAAAGACCTATCCAGACTTGAGGCCTTCTACCACAAAATTGCCACATTTGCCACTTACTCTTACAGATCCCACCACTGTGCTGCCCTACACCAAATAACATGGTTAGAATTACCCAACCTCTTATCCCTAAATCAACTTATATCTGCCCATACCATCATAAACCAATCATACAAATACCAAGCACTCCACAATCTCGTTCTACCCTACTCAAATAACAGAATACTAAGATTTACTGACAAACTGTTTTTAAAGATCACCAAATACAATAACATCTTTGGAGATTCCCTTTACTCCAACATTATTTAAAAAGCCTGGAATTCCATCCCCAGCACATCCTTAATACTCCCAATGCAACCAAGTTTAAACATCTCCTCAAGGCACACTTATCTAATAACTGGCTCTGCTCATGCACTTCCCTGGCTGACTAATGTAGTCACCCCTTTTATTTTCTTACCTTTCATTTATGCTCTCATTTATTTGCTAATCAAATCTCCTCTCTCTTTCTTCTCTTCCACTAGCATTGATTTTTTTCACCCCTTCTTCTCTTTTCCATCCTTCTTCCATCCCCTCGCCTTTTCTTCTCTTTTCACCCCTAATCCTGTCTAATCTCCTATCCTTATATCATCAAGAATATTTAAAGGCAGTGTTCATATATATCTACCTATGCTGTTGACACAGATGCCTCTCTTAAATAATAATAGTCAGTCATCTTGCTGTTGACACATTCTTCCATGGGTCAATGGTACACCTATTGTATTCAAATTACTATACACTGTAAATCCTACTGGATGTTTTTATGTCCTCTGAATAACCTTTGCTAATAATCTTGCTGTCACCACTCCTCTCCATGCATAAATGACTCACCAGTAATAGTCTAACTTTCACTGTAATTCTATTTGATGTATTTGCTGTACTTTGACATTTTGATTTATGTATTTTGACAAGGATTACTGTATTGTAACTCATACTTGTACTTGGAGCTTTTAATCCCCTGGCCTCTGCTGAAAACAGGCTACTAGCATTTGAACCTCCTCTATAAACAAATATTAAATAAAATAAGTGTTAAATAAAATAATCAAAGTCAGTAACCATAGAAATCTAAGAGAACTGAAATAAAATTCTATGAGAAAAATCACACAAGCAATATACAACTAAATAAAAAAGTTTAATTATAAGTAAGTAAAGTTAAGTTGTTGTTCTGACCGTACAAGTTCTGAAAGTCAGACAAAAGCTTGCAGTTGCACTTCTTTTTAACAGTAAAGATCATTAAATCACAAACCAAGATAGGATTGTATAGATAAGATTTGGATTATCCTCTCTGTAGTCTGTGTGAATTTATAGCTGACTAGGCCCCTTGGGATGGCTAGAGCTTGCCTGTCTAAAACCTATCCCTTTCTAACAGCCAAAAGTGAAAATTAAAGGAAAAAACATCAAAATATAAATTAAAGTAAATCTTGTCTATAAGCTATCCCTTCCTTCCTACAAACAGTGAAATACAATGGTAAAAATAAAGTATAAATTCAAATAAAACTTCTTTTACTAGTCAACTTCACAGTAAATCATAAACCAAGACAGGATTGTTTAGATAAGATCTGGACCCTTGCTAGTTATTTTAATATTAAAATGTCTGTTATTCCCTTCCCCTCATTTCTGCCATACTTTCCCTTCCTAATTATCAGCTGTGTCCCTGCTATCTCCATGAAGCACATCTGATTTTTAACGTGGAATAGTTTTTACACCTGCAACAGCGAAGAGTAGAGTTACATTTTCTGACCACAATATATCTTTTATTTTATTTTTTTTCTCAGTATTTTGCTATGTTAACTTTAGCAGTGCTGTCCTGGGTTTTATCAGGTGACATTAAAGACAATCATTTGCCTATACTTAACACTCCTATTTCACATCAAAGGCATCTTCTGTACAATCTGACTTCATACACTTCTGTGACATTCTCAAACATTGATGGCATCAATTACATCATTTCTACCCTCTGCCTAAACAGCTTTACTCTTCTCAATGCTCTGTAAGCCCTAAGAAAACATAAAAAGTCAACTTTGTACATACTTCTCCAGTTGCAACCCTTACTAAGAGTAAACTATAGTAACTGATGTTTAACTCATATCTCTCTAATGATCATACCTTTCCTTCATAGGTTCATAGGTAAGTAATAGGCTATTGGCCCTAGGGCCTATATAAGCCTAGACAAAATAAGTTCCCTGGCTTTCATCACCCAAGAAAATTATTTTCCTGTGCCCCTGTCAAGCAGAGGCACAGAAGTGATCCCAGGGGTGAATTTCCTGTTTCCCATCCAATTGTCAAGATTTCTCTTAAAGAGGGCTAATGAGGAGCTTTGCTTGACATGAATGGGTAGTCTGTTTCAGGGCATGGGAAGCCTCTGGGACAGGAATCTATCCCTCCAGCATGTTCTGTTTCCTGTGGTGACAAGGTTTAGGTCCTTGGAGCGTATGGCCCAGAGAGACTGGGATTTCTTTAAGTGTAGCGTGTCCATCAGATCTGGGTTAGACATGGCTTTGTATGTTAGGCAGAGGTCGCCTCTGAGTAGGTGATATATGATGGAGTAGAGCTGGAGTTTTTTTAAGACGGTCTGCGTATGGCATCTGTTTGAGGCCGGTAATCCTCTTAGTGAGGTATTTCTGTGGTTTTTCTAGCTGTTTTAGATGTCTTGCAAGGTACATGCCAAATGGGGCGTTGTAGTCTATAATGGAACTGATGAGGGATGAGTAGAGAGGAACGATGACCTCTCTTTCTGGAGGAGAACCCCTTTGTGATGAGGTGTGCCACATAGGATTTCTTTACTACTGTGGCAACATGATCAAAGGAGAGACTACTGTCCACCTGTTTCCCAAGGTGTCTTATCACACTTTTAGTGTTTATTAGCCTACCGCCTATGTGGTAGTTCATGGGCATGGTGTTTTTCCCAAAGGGGATGACAATGCACTTCTTGGCATTGAGCTTTAGGCCATGACTTTGACACCAAGCATCAGTCTCAGTGAGGCCTCTTTGTAGAATGTCCACTTCCTTAGGTGAATCTATTATGGCTCCTACTTTGCAGTCATCTGCGAACTTTGTTAGCCAGAGACCAGCTGTATTAGTCTGGACTTCTGAGAACTGGATAACAAACAGGAGACGACCCATGACCAAAGAACCCTGTGGTACTCAGCTGGTCACTGGTCTGAAGTCGGATTTGGAGTTGGCTACTTTCACTGTGTGGGTTCTGTCAGTGAGCCAGTTGGCCACCCATCTTGTGACATATGGATTTATGCCCAGTCCAGTGAGATTATCTATAAAACCACAGTGGGTGATGGTGTTGAAAGCCTTGGCGAGATCAAGATAGGCTGTGTGCAACACCTTACCCTCATCTACGGCTCTGGTGACTGCTTCAAAGAAGTCAGTCAGGCTTAGGAGGCATGATCCACCTTTTACAAACCCAAACTGAGTGGGGTCTAGAGTTTGGAGGTTACCTATGTCTTTGTTTATAAGCTCCAGGATGATGTATTCCATGGCCTTGCAGACAAGGCTCATCAGGCTAATTGGCTGGTAGTTCCCGGGGTCAGTGGTGGCACCTCCCTTTTTGGAGTGGGATAACAGTCACTGTGTGCCATTCCATAGGCACAAAGCCTGAAGTGAGGCTATGGTTGAACATGGTACTTAGGTGGGGTACCAGTTTGATCTGTAGCTTGTGCAGAATATAGCCTGGGATGTTGTCTAGTCCCATGGATGCTGTGTTCTTGGCTTTAGAGAGTGCGGTCTTTACTTGTGCATCTGTGATTAC
The DNA here is from genome assembly GCF_019279795.1 of Protopterus annectens. Taxonomy (NCBI): domain Eukaryota; kingdom Metazoa; phylum Chordata; order Ceratodontiformes; family Protopteridae; genus Protopterus; species Protopterus annectens. The sequence goes on along the minus strand of NC_056739.1, from coordinate 1,857,356,603 downwards.
AGGGGCTTTGAAATCTTCTGGTATGGAGATGGGCCCTTTGGGGGGTGAGGGGGTTAAAGTTTACACTGAACCTGTCTGCCAGGATGTTGGCAATATCAGTTGGTTCAGTAAATCTAGTGCCATTGTGCTGTTACTCAGAGCATATCTGAGTGTTGTCATTGGGATTCTTGACATAGCTGTAGAATGCTTTGTGGTTGTCTTTAGAATCCATGGAGATTTTATTTTCGTAACTAGCTTTGGAGGATTTTATGAGGGATCTCAGTTTCTTACTGAGGTTGGCCAGGGAGTTCCTGCAATCATGGGATATTTTTTCCTTCTGTTGTAGATTTTGTTTATGGCAGGGGACCACCAGATTGGCTTCCTTTTTTTGGAGGATAGCATCTTGGTTCTGTTGGGGATGGCACTGTCCATGCACTTGTGTATGTGCTTATACAGTGCATTTGTATATGATTCAGGATTCATGCCTCTATTTTCCATCTGTATGGGTGTCGTGAGGTTAGCCACTTCTGTCTTAAGAAGCACGAAGTTGGCTTTGGAGAAGTTTTTTACAGAGGTTTTCTTGATGGGGGTGGGATATGGATGTCTATGGTGATTAGCTTGTGGTCAGATCTGACCTGTGAGGAGTTGACCTGTGGCATAGAGCATCTGTTACCCATGTTGGTAATGACCAGGTCCAGGATGTTGCTGCCCCTGGTGGGAGTATGGACAAGCTGATCCGGGATGTTGGAAATGATGAATTCCAGAAAGCATTGAGAAAATGAGATAGTACATGAGTAGTTTTCCCAGTTGATGGTGGGGTAGTTGAAATCTCCCAATGTTAGGGTATTGGGCTGTACCTTAATATTATCCAGTATATCGAGAAATATGGAGTGGGTGTCCTGAGGCATGGTGGGGGATCTGTAACAAGCTACAGCCTGAATTGCAGTCTTACCCAGTGTTAATTGTACTTGGATAATTTTGGATGCATTATGTTGAGCAACTAGTCTGGAGGTGTGGATATTCTTCATGAATATGGACACGCCTCCTCCTTTAGTGTTTTGGTCCAGGTTAGGTGGAGGAAAGGTGTGGTAAGAATTGTAGCCTGGTAATGCAGGGGTGCTCTCTGGAGCCTTAATCCAGGCCTCTGTCACTGCACAGATGTCGATGTTCTCCAGCTTAAGGAGTGCCTTGAGTGAGTGCATTTTGAGGTTTAGATTTCTAGCATTGAGTAGCATTACCCTTAGATTTTGCTTGTTTGTATCTACTATGGTGGTGCATTTGACATTTGAGCCTTGCCTAAAAAAAGGCACTATAGGGGCGGAAAGAGCCTTAGCCAGTATCCAGAATCCCAGAGGAGACAGGTGCAGGCCATCTCTGGCAAAGCATTGTGGCCTGTTGATAATATCATCCCAGGCAGACAGATACTGGATCCTCTTAGAAGGACAACAGAAGCTTAGCCAATTGTGGAAGTCAATCATTTTGTCCTTGTTTCGTGGTATCATTCTGGGTGATGGCAGGATGCTACTCAGGACTAGTGTCATACCTGCCTGGGCCACATGGTCAGAGAGCTCCTCCATGTCTCTTTTCATGTAGTCCAGGGAGGTACATCTCAGGTCATTCACTCCAACATGGACAATGACAGAGTCATATTTGTATTTGTTGTGGAGTGACCTGAGTGTGTGCATTATACGGCAGATCCTGGCACCTGACAGTAACTATCTCCTTGTTTAGCCTGGTGGGAGGGATATTAGTATGCCTGACTACAGAGTTGGCGGTGACTAGTATGTTGGGTACGTTGTTTTGCCTAATGGGCTGAGGCTGAGTGGCACACATATTTTGTGGGCTATGTGCTGTTCAGGTAGTGTTGGGGGGGGGGGTGGTGGTTGCTTGCATTTCAGCTTTGGAGGTCTCTGTTTGGGCAGATTTTTATTGAAAGCCTCTGCAAATGTAGGTGTGTGTTTTGTGTTACTATGTGTGGGTTTGGATGGACAATGTGTTGAGTGCGGTATGGTGTTTACCTTCTCCTCTTGACTGTCTAGTCCAGTCTTGGCTGGAGAGAGCTTGGCTTCTAATTTGGCTATATAAGTACATCTGTCACAGGTTGTAGTGTTGGGTGTTAGGAGATGAGGGTTGTCAGTGTACATAAGACAATTGCTACATTGCCCCAAGATGCCCAGATTCATCAGGTGGACAGGAGAAAACACCAGGAGCTGACCTTAAATATGCCTGGTTAGTGCTTATTAATTTAAGTACTAAAAACTGTTTTCCTCTTGATAAGTGAGGAAAGTTGAGTGCTGCAGTAATTTGTAAATTTTGTATCCCTCTGTGTCTACATTACATAAATTGAATTAAAACAAGTGTATGTATATACTGTGTGCATGTACAAAGTACTATTGCCCTTTTAATATAAGTGTGTCAGATGCTGAGCTATTAACATTGTCTATGATGAGCTGCCATATTGTTTGCAGTAAAATTATCTTTTTATTAAATCCCATACTGAATCCAAATTTTTCAAGATAGTAGTCATCCCTCTATACAAAGGTAGACCATAAACAGACCCAGGGACCTACAGACCGAAACGTTTGACTAGTCATATATGAAAGGCCATAGAAAGAGTTATCATGGACCTGATAAGCAAAGACATAGGAAATCTTAAAACACAGCAGCCATTCCACTTCACTTTCAACAAGGGCAGGTCATGCCCATTAAACTTGATGGATTTCTCGAGATAACTAGAACTAGGGTTGCCAACTGTTCATGTCAAAAATTCTGAACATGTATGTGAAAGCAAATTGTGTGTATTTTCTTACCCAACATGCAAAATTTTGCTTAGTAATGTTTGTCTCTGTTCAAGCTACTCAAGTGATTATTGATAAAATATTTTTTTACAATATCTATGCTTCTGTATTGTACAGTATTTTGCCAAATATAAGGCTTGAACTCATTTTGTCAAATAACCACATAACTACCCACCAGCTATACTCTAAAACAAAACAAAAATCTCCTTTGGCAGTTGGCACCAGTATGACAAAAATGTATTCTTAAAATTATTTAAACGAACTCAGAATAAAAGTTAAACATCTGCCTAGATGGGGCAGTTACAACTAAAAAGTAAGTTTTTTATAACCTGCATTTTTCATAGAACAAGAAGTCTGCAACTGTGGTTGACATAAAGGGTAGAAACACTCAGAGGAAAACTGAAACAGTGCATGCCACCAGAAAGCCTCACCATCTGCTGTCTTAAACATGAGCATATCTAAAAGAAACAAGCCACAATTCAAGTCTAAACTGTTTGTGTTACACTCTGTTGACCATTAAAAATGCCTGTCACACAATCAGTCTTAAATGTTTTCACTTATACCTGTGGTAAATACAACTAAAACATAATAAGTCATCATAATGGCATGTTTTAATTATAAAATTATGTAATTATTGATAACAGGAAATTTGACATTCATGCAGCCCAGACAATAAAGAAAGTACATAAAAAACATGACACTCTACATAGAAATAAGCAGCATCTAACTAATAACACAAAAGCCACCATTGTAAGAACCCACCTTATCGCTACACTTCCTTTAAGCCTCATCAATTCTCACTTAATAAATCTGACCTAGGAAAGCTAGACACCTGCTATATATAAAAAAATCATTAAGTTTGCCACAGACTCTACCTATAGATCTCACCACTGTATAGCACTAAAACAATTATACTGGCTAGAACTACCTCATCTTCTATCTTATAACCAGCTTACTATGGCTCATAGACTTTTAAACCAATCAAATAAAACCCATTCCCTCCAAAACCTACTACAACCTTACTCTTGGAATGGAGTCTTACACTCAAGTATTAAATCTTTACTAAATTTAATGAAACCTAACAATGCTGCCAGTGATTCCCTATATTCTAATTGCATAGCCAAAATCTGAAACTCATTGCCATCAAGTTTAGTATCTACTGCAAACTCTACACACACTAAAAAAATACTAAAATCCCACTAAGGTAATACAAGGTTATGCTCATGTACTAGCCCTGGATAGGTTTCATTGACTTCTGTCTTCAACCCCTCTCTCTCAACTTACCTTGCCTAACTTGTTTCCACTATATCCTAGGCTTCCCATAATAGCATTCCACTTAGTTTCTCAGCACAATCTAGACTATTCACTAATTCTTCCTCTCAGGCTTTACATGGTTCACTGATCTAGTGGCCTTTTACCTTTTGATAATTGTGATAATGTGCATGAAATTAATCCTAGTCACAATCCTAATCCCAGTCATAAGAATGAATGGAGTGGTTAATTAATTAATTAATTAATTGAGCAATTTGTGAAGTGTGGGTTGCTATTTAAGTGTGGATGGATTAGTACTACAACAGACTCTGATGATACCAGTTTACTGGTGAAAGCGCTAAGTCTGTATGTTTTTGTCGGAACAAAAGGATTTCATCTTTTGCCTTGGTGTTTCTGCATCCTGAATTTGCTGTTGTGGAAAGCTGTTTTTATTACTTGGTTGTGGATCCTGGTTTGGTTTCCTGTTTTTTGGTCTTTGTTCCTTGTTCCATTCAGCAATTTTTCGGAGGGCGTTGCATCTGGTATGGAGGATATCCTTAAAGAACTGACAAATGTGTTGGGTAAATTAGTCAAGATTTACGGAGAAGTTAAAACTCAGAGAAATGCAGCGAGGTTAGTCCAACGGACTCTGAAGTGCGGTTATTCACTCTACACTCAATTGACAGTATCACTCCGGGGCAAAGAGTCACCCATTCGAACACCGATAGTGGTGCTTTTAACAACAGTAACGAGGTGGCTACGAGAAGAGGAGACCCAGTGGGGCCGGAGCACTCAGCGTCACCGAATGGTGTTAGCCGTGAGTACGAACTGGGTTCTTGGTTCGAGGCACCTAGTTTTGAGAGTAACCAGGAAGCGCCGGAAGTGAGAGGTGTTAGCGGTCGAGGACAGCAGCACTATCCGCTCTCATTACGGGAGCAGATCTACAAGTATGAAAAACTTTGCCGTAAATACAGGGCCATGCAATTAGACAATTCCTTCCTTAACAAATCTAAAGAGATGAAGCAGGTCCCCAGAGGGCTCCGGTTGTGGAAGCTACCTATGGGGGTTGATATTGGATCTGACGGCTTCAACGAATTAGTTGCTTTGTTTAACCAAACAGGTATGCATATGCTTGACATCATAATACGTAACAACAACTGTAAATTGTCTGCATTACGTGATGAAATCAATCTTCTACACACCAGTATAACAACGGATTTGTTGTTTTTTGAATATAAGAGCAATTTCGACAAAGTTATTAAAAAAGTTGAAATGTTTGTCTCCAAAAGTAAAATCACTAAACAAAAGAAATTAATTAGAGACACCAATGAATACCAAAAGGGGTTAGCATACCCGCCGGGCAAAAAAGACTTAAGAGTTGAAGTAAATGAAGTAAATGAACCTAGGTTAACAACGGATGTTGGGTCAGAATGTTTGGCAGCATCCATTACTGAGGAGGAGGATGTTGTTTTTTTAGAAACCGAAAGTTACCCTCGCAGGTCGAAGAGGCTTCTCAGCAGGGGGCACCAAGAGAGGGGCGAGGTGGACCGCCCACCAATGAGGAAGGGGAATCGACGTTATTAATGGACACATTTCATCAAAAAGACTCAGTGGTCGACTTTAATATACGTTTTGTTTTGGATTCTTTTGTATTTTGTATTTCTAATAATGGTATGGTTGATGATGGTATGAATGAAGTATGTATGATTAATGAGAAATGTAACCATGACTTTATCATTCCATTACATGGTGACAAGTTTAATCAGCAGTCTGAAGTTATTTTTAATGGTGTTGAATCTAAAGACGAGGTGCATCTTGACAATATTATTGGTGGCTATTCTGAAAACAAGATTCTGTGTAACAGGAATGAAATTAGAACCGATATAGAAAACTGTGTTGATGAAACACCTGATCAGTTATGTTTAATTGAAGAGGCAGGGGAGCCTAAAATGAATTGTGTGGTATTTAGAAATGGAGGTTTTGTGATTTATAACTACACTGAAATGGACATAGGCAAGGTCCATTTTGAACTATTTAGTAAAGGAATTAGTTTCGTCCCCAGTTATAGAGTAGACATAACACAGTTACTGGTGAATTTAAAACTTTACACAAGAAAGTTAAATCTGCACTTATACTTTTCAAATCTAGGAGTGAGGTTGGCAAACCCCTGTCCATCAGTTGGTACTATAGTGATGAAGAGAAAAAGTATTTTTATGCCCCCCACCAATGCTGACATCAATATTTTTGAACAAATGGTGGAACGTGATTTTCGTAGATTATGTGCACAGCAAAATCATTTACAAGACAATTTATCTAGTGAGGAGAGAAAGGTTATTACTGACCTTATGGTGAATAATGAATACAGATGTATACGCCCCGATAAGGGGGGTGGGATGGTCATCATGAGTAGGATGGATTACAATGGGGCTATGATGAAAATGTTAAGTGATGTAGGTACATATACCAGAGTGTCAAGGCATGAAATAAACAGGGCATATAGTAAGATTGACCTGTACCTTCTGGATGCAATGTACCAAGGAGTTATTAATGAGGATGAATTTGACTTCTTGAGTGTCAAATTTCCTAAAATACCTGTTTTGTTTGGAATTCCGAAGGTCCACAAGGGACTTGAACACCTTGCATTTAGGCCCATTGTTTCGGCAAGAGGCTCTAAGACAGAACCCATGGCAGCCTTTGTGGACCAACTTTGTAAGAAAGCGGTTGCGGATGCATCACATATTATCAAAGACTCGTGGCATTGCCTTGAGAGGATTAGAGCAGTAAGTGAAATGAATGTTGAGACCTATGGCTTCTTGACCATAGATGTGGTAAACCTCTTTTCAACTATCCCCCATATTGAGGGGTTGGAATTATTTCAAGATAGTTTAATGAACAGTAAAAGTTTTGATTTAGGGAGGTTAAACACATGTTTAGACTTTATGAGATTCATTTTGACCAGCAACTACTTAACTTTTGAAGGAGAAACCTACCAACAGACCAATGGTGTGGCGATGGGGGCCCGTTGTGCCCCTGTCTTTGCCAACCTGGTCTTGTTGGCATGGGAAAGGAGATTTATTCTAGCATCCATGTTTAAAGAGCATATTATATTATATAGCAGGTTTTTGGACGACATCCTAATTCTTTGGAAGGGCACTGAAGACGAAGTAATTGATTTTATGACTTACATCAACCAAACTACAGAGTATTTTAGGTTTACATACACATGGAATGTGACGTTAATTAACTATTTGGACATTTGTATTTCCAAACATGAAGGTAAGCTTGTAAGTAACATCTACGGAAAATCTAGCTTTTCCAACTCAATGTTACACTTTACTAGTTGTCACCCCTTCCATCAGCGGAAGGGTGTGATTAAAGGGCAAATGGTTAGACTTTCAAGGTTGGTTAGTAACGATGATATGTTTAAGAAGGAAATGTACACCTTGATAGGTTTATTTATTGAAAGAGGATATCCCATGAAACTATTGCTAAAAACAAAAAAGGAAATCTATAGGAAAAGAAGGACGTTATACACCCCTATATTAAAGGGTGTGGGTAATTTGATACCAATGCAAGGTAACAACAAGGAACTGGTGGATATGGAAGGAGACAGTCTTACCTTTGTGTTGAAGTTTAATGACATGGCTAGTGAATTTTGCAATAGTGTTAGGGTCAATTGGAACCATTGCATCAATGAACAAACAAGACAATCGTTGGGAGGTATCCCAAAAATTGTCTTTAGTAGAGGAAGCAACATTAAAAATATTTTGGAAAGGGAGAACAAAAGTTACAATAGATCTAGGATGAGCAAATGTGGAAGTTGTAATGCCTGTAGATTTATTGCTGTAGGGAGCTACGTATGTGTGGTTGGTTTTACACGAACGCTGGCATGCCCTGGGTTGTGCAATTGTAACACAAGGAATTGTGTATACCTAGCATCATGTGCCTCTTGTGATGCCTACTATATTGGTATGACTACCCGCAAGTTACGGGAAAGAATTTGTGAACACATTAGATCTATAAAGAAAAAGGATGTGCACAGTGCTCTATATTTGCATAGTGGGGTTTGTACCAACTTTACCAAATTTTTGTTTTTTATCATTGATAGGGTGATGCCCTTTACCCCTGGAGACATAAACAATAGGGTAGCCGTTTTGGAATCAGAGTGGCAGTTGAGATTAAATGCCACCAGATTCCCTGGTCTTAATGACCACATTTCTTTAAAACCACATCTTAAATTAAGAGCCAGCATAATATAATGAATATAGTGTTGGTTAGGTTAATCTATTAGATATATAGTTGTTCTAACAATATTGGATTTGACACCAGTAGTAGGTTTGTATATTGCATAAGGTGTCACTATATTTAATTTTTATTTTTTTATTTTTTGATTTTGAACATATTGTTTGGTCATTACACATTTTATATATTAAATTTTGTAAAATTAATTTATGAATATAGTTATATTATTATTTTTTGATTAATTTATTTATTTTACAAAATGTAAATATTTACATTTAGTTGTTCATCATTTACTTTCATGTAAAGTTTTTTATTCACATAAAATTCATTACTTTCATCATTGTATTTATATGTATTTTAAGGCTGCTGTTTTCACTTTCATGGAGATATTTCTTTAAAGAATGAATGGAGTGGTTAATTAATTAATTAATTAATTAATTAATTAATTAATTGAGCAATTTGTGAAGTGTGGGTTGCTATTTAAGTGTGGATGGATTAGTATTACAACAGACTCTGATGATACCAGTTTACTGGTGAAAGCGCTAAGTCTGTATGTTTTTGTCGGAATAAAAGGATTTCATCTTTTGCCTTGGTGTTTCTGCATCCTGAATTTGCTGTTGTGGAAAACTGTTTTCAATTACTTGGTTGTGGATCCTGGTTTGGTTTCCTGTTTTTTGGTCTTTAATCCTAGTCACACTAGATAGTGCTAGATATACAAGGAAATGAAAATATAATTATTATTATAATTGTAGGTAAACACTTTTTCTGTTATATGTATCTATGTACATACTCAATGATTGTAAACGTGGTGTTCCTTTCTGGCCCTATGCTGGAAAAGGAAATACCTGTTTTTTTTTTGAATCTATGGTAATCTATAAAAAATGTTTATGGTTTCTTTGATATATATATATATATATATATATATATATATATATATATATATATATATATATATATATATATATATATGTGTGTGTGTGTGTGTATATAATTATATATATATATATATATATATATATATATATATATATATATATATATATATATTTATTGATCTAGGATTGTTGCACAAAATCATGTTTCCTCAACATGGAAACGGGCAAGCACACTTTCGCAAAAGTGCATTTTTACCAAAAATGCACTTTTCGTGAAAGAGAAATAAAAAAAAAAAAAAAAAAAAAAAGGCAACTAAGCGATGGAGGCTGTTGCTTAGATCGCGGTACAGTGGGGATAAGGGAATATATCCCTTTTCCCCACTGTAGTCCGATCTCAGAATGAGAATATAAAAGTAGGGGGGGGGGTTTAGTTTTTTATGTGCTTTTTTATTTCTCTTTCGCGAAAGTGCATTTTCGGTAAAAAAGCACTTTCATGAAAGTGTGCTCTCCTGTTTCTGTTTCGAGGAAACATGATTTTGTGCAACAGTCCTAGATCCATACACATATAGATATGTAAACACCACTGTCTGTGACTCTTATCTGTTGTTAATAGTCTCTGTTGTAAATGTGGAGCTTTTCTCCCTGGGCCTCCACTGAAAAAGGACTTTTTATCCAGTCAGACTTTCCCGATAAATAAATGTAAAGTAAATAAATAAAAGAACATAATTTAATCATCCTGTGAGATCCCTAGTTGAAGCTCTCAGTAACCATTAGTACATGCTCCACATTTACTGAGCAGGTATCCCCACTCAGTGAAAATACAGCCCAAAGACAAACCCTTGTTAACTTAAGCGGAACGAGAAGCAACACAATCCCTCCCAGCAAATTCCAAATACTAATTCACCATACTTCCATATATTCAATTAAGTAATCAGCCTTTGATGTAGATCCACATGCAATTTGCAAAAGAAAACCTGGTCGCAGAGCAAGCAGTACATACACAAATAAATATAAATAATTATAAATAAAGGGAATCAAGTTGTTTGACCCAGCACACAAAACACAGACCAAGACAAACTCAAATAAAACCCAGGGGCATTGCCATAAATAAAACACAAATTTCATGAGATCTGACTAAACTGAAATTTGGAGAGAATAAAGGCAGAACACAACTCACAGCTACTGATCACAACCTCTATTCAACAGTGAAAGACTAACCACAGCTGCAGTCTGCAATACTCACAAATGATGTAGCAGGGATCATACCACAGCACTTTCACATAAATGGCAAGAACCCCACCATAAGGCCAAAATGGTCATTGTAAAAGAGGCCTAAAACTTTAATTATTGTCATTATTTATTAAGGGTAATTCGGGACAGTTGAGGAGAGGTATGCTTTCATACCTCTCAAGGTTTTTGTGCAAGTAATCTGCACAAAGCTTAAAATAATGGTGGGAGTGGGACAAAGGCTCAAAAATAGAGACATATTTTAAATACTGCTGTTATAAACTTAGGAAATACAGAAGTAAATCAGAGTCAGTAATAGACAATCATAGGTTCATAGGTAGGTACTAGGCTATCAGCCCAAGGGCCTATGTAAGCCTAGCCAACAAGGTTCCCTGGCTTACGCCACCCAAGAAAGTTATTTTCCTGTGCCACTGTCGAGCAGAGACACAAAAGTGATCCCCGGGGTGTATTTCCTATTTCCCATCCACTCATCAAGATTTTTCTTGAAGAGTGCTAATGAAAAACTTTGCTTGACATAGATGGGTAGCCTGTTCCAGAGTATGGGAAGTCTCTGGGACAGGAATCTATTCCTCCAGCATGTCCTGTTTATTGTGGTGACAAGGTTTAGGTCCCTAGAGCGTGTAGCTCAGAGGGATTGGGATTTCTTTAGGTGTAGCATGTCCAACAGCTCTGGGTTTGACATAGCTTTATATGTTAGGCAGAGATCACCTTGGAGTAGGCGATATGCTACAGAGTAAAGCTGGAGTTTTTTTGAGACGGTCAGTGTAGGGCATTAGTTTGAGGCTAGTAATCCTCTTTGTGAGCTACTTCTGTGGCCTTTCCAGCTGGTGCACATCTTGTGAGGTACATTCCAAAAGGGGCATTGTACTCTATAATGGGTCTAATGAGTGTCGATTAGAGGGGAACAATGACCTCTTTTTTTCCTGGATGAGAACCATTTTATGATAAGGTGTGCCATGTAGAAGGACTTCCTGACTACTGTGGTGATGTTATTATCAAAGGAGAGACTACTGTCCACCTGAATCCCAAGGTCTCTTATCACACATTCGGTGTTAAGTAGATTGCTGCCTATGTGGTAGTTCATGGGTACAGAGTTTTTACCAATGGGGATGATACTGCACTTTTTGGCATTGAGCTTGAGGTCTTGGCTCTGACACCAGGCACCTGTCTCAGCGAGGTCCTTCTGTAGGATTTCCACATCATTTAGGGACTTGACTATCACTTCTAATGGCAGTCTTCTGTGAACTAAGTTAGCCAGAGGCCTTTTGTGTTAGCCTGTACTTCAGAGAAGTAGATACCAAACAGGAGCGGTCCCAGGACTGAACCCTGTGGTACTCCACTTATCACTGGTTTGAGGTCAGATTTGGAGTCTGCAACTTTTACTGTGTGGGTTCTGTCAGTGAGCCAGTTGGCAACCCATCTTGTGACATAGGGATATATACCTAGTTTAGTGAGTTTAGCTATAATTCCAGAGTGGGGGATGGTGTCAAAAGTCTTGGCGAGGTCAAGATAGGCTGTGTGAACCACCTTACCCTCATCTACGGCTTTGGTGACTGCCTCAAAGAAGTCGATCAGGTTCAGGAGGCATGATTTGCCCTTCACAAACCTGAACTGGGTGGGATCCAGAGTTTGGAGGTTACCAATGTCTTTGTTTATAAGTTCCATGATGATACGTTCCATAGCGTTGCAGACCAGGCTTGTCAGGCTAATAGGGCGATACTTCCCGGGATCAGTGGTGGCTCTCCCTTTGTGGAGTGGGAAAACTGTTGCTGTGCTACATTCAGTGGGCACAAAGCTTGATGCAAGGCTATTATTGAACATGGTGCTTAAGTGGGGAGCCAGTTCATTCTGAAGTTTGTGTAAAACGCAGCCTGGGATGTTGTCCGGTCCCATGGATGCTGTGTTTTTGGCTTTAGAGAGTGCAGCTTTTACCTGCGTAGTTGTGATTACAGGGACTCTGCATTCTTCCTGTATAGATATGGGCCCTTTAGGGGGCGAGGGGGGGGTAAAGTTAGCACTGAACCTATCTGCCAGGATGTTGGCAATATCAGTTGGTTCTGTAATTTTCATGCCGTTGTGCTGTAACTCAGAGCAGATTTGGGTGTTGCCATCGAGATTCTTGACATAGCTATAGAATGTTTTGTGGTTGTCCTTAGAATTAGTGTCAATTTTGTTTTCTTAGCTAGCTTTGGAGGATCTTATAAGGGATCTCAGCTTAGCTTCTTACTGAGGCTGACCAGGGAGCTCCTCCACTCATGGGATTTTACTCTCTTTTGCAACAGTTTCTTCCTTCTGTTGTACAGTTTGTTCATGGCAGGGGACCACCAGATTGGCTTCCTTTTTTGGAGGATAGCCCAATCCATGCACTCGTGTAAGTGCTTATAGAGTGCATTTATGTAGGATTCAGCAGTTGTAACTTTATTGTCCATCTGCCTGGGTGTCATGAAGTTCACCACTTCTGTCTTAAGAAGCATGAAGTTGGCTTTGGAGAATTTTTTTACCGTGGTTTCCTTAATGAGGTGTGGGGGCGGGATGTGGATATCCAGGGTGATTAGCTTATGGTCGGATTGGACCAACGAGGAGTTGACTTCAGGTGTGAAACACCGGTCACTCATGTTGGTAATGACTAGGTCTAGGATATTGTTGCCCCTGATGGGGGTGTGGATAAGTTAATCCAGGGCATTGGAGTTTATGAATTCCAGAAAGCGCTGAGCTAAGTAGCTGGTACACAAGTAGTTTTCCCAGTTAATGGTGGGGTAGTGGAAGTCGCCCTTTATTAGGGTGTTTGGCTGAACCCTAATATTTTCCAGTACATCAAGAAAAGAGGAGTGGGAATGACAATGTATACTCTTAAAACTTGAAACATGTAAATTAACATATACTTTTCTGCAGCAAAAGACACCAATAATTCAAATTGTTATCATTATTTAATAAGGGTAATTCACCATCTTTTCTCCAAGAGGCATCAGTCTTATGATGGATTAAGACAGTGATAACATTTGGGTCAAAATCAGGGACAGCTGAGGAGAGATATGCTGTCATACCTCTCAACCTCTTAGAGAAAGAAATATGGAGAACATTTAAAATAATGGAAGAACAAATGCCCAAAAATGGAGGCAAACTTTAAATATTGCTCTTATTAAATTAGAAAATTGCTAGAATAACAGGAATAGTATTAGCATGTTTTTTTTTTCTGAAGGATATGAAGTTTAAAACTCAAATGTAAATTATTATTAATGGACGCCTGAAAAATGAAAACCATGGACAGTTGACCACCATGTGTTTTATTGCAGCCCTCTTCACTCACTCTGTATTGACCATTCATTCATACATACACACACACACACACACACACACACACACACACACACACACACACACACACACACACACACACACACACACACACACACACACACACACACACACACACACACACACACACACACACTCAATGACAAACTAGCCAATGGCAGTCCAGAGTTCACACACTACTCTCCACTACTTACATTTTCTGGAGAGAGTGATTGAGTGTGACTGTGAGTGACTTACTTTACTAAGTCCTTGTTTGGTCAGTTCTGCTCATCTGGGTTTAAGTTGGCCAGGCTGGGGGGAGGCAAAACAATGCACCTGCTTAGTGGTGCTTAGTCTGATGCCTGGAGGAGAAAAAAAAAAAAAACATCAGTAATAGAAATGTGCCACCACACTCCTAAAAGAGTGGAAGAAACCAAGCCAACCACCAATGCTCAATCTGGCCATGCCTGTAGATAATTGATTTTAGTTTTTTTTTATGCTGTCCAGAGAAAGCAATGCCCATTTTCTGGACAGTACCCCTTAATTCTAGACAGTCTGGAAGAATTCTGGACAGTTGGCAACCTTAACTAGAGCCATGGAAGAGGGAACAAGTATACATATTCCCCTCCTTGACCTGGCAAAAGCATTTGACAAACTCACAGATTTATGCATAAATCTCTATATTATCTGGTGGACAGCCAAAAGGCTAACAGATGGAATATATGAAGTTAGGATGGGAGAATCCACATCCACCAAGAGGCCTGTTACTAGTGGTGTCTTATGGGCTTCGATACTAGGACCTCTCATGTTTGGAATATACTTCTCTGAAGTCAATCAAATGTAGATGGCCTTTGGCAGATCAACTTTGCTGACCACAGCAAGCTGGCTCAAATATTTGAAGCCCCCAAAGAAGTAGATATGTTCCATGAAGGTCTGACACAGACAAATAACTGGTACCAGAACCATTGCCTAAAACTCAATGCAAAAAAAATACATAATTATACTCTTTAGGAAGACAACCACCCTGGAAATTGCAGCAATGATAAGACTCTCCTAAGAGTAGACCCAGAGGTAAGGGACTTAGAAACTCAGGTTGACAGTAACCTGAAATTTGATCACCATGTGTCCATAGTAGAGAAATAATCCTTCTATGTGATGCAACTTATAAGTAAGTACATGGCATACAGATCTGTGGAGATCATAGTCCCACTATGCTCAGCCCTCATTTCATAGGTTCATAGGTTCATACTAGGCTATCTGCCCTAGGGCATTTATAAGCCTAGCCAGAGTGTGTTTGGCTTTCGCCACCCATTTTAAATGAATTTTGCTATGCCCTTTTTCGAGGTTAGTACACTGTGCCTCTGTCTAACAGTGACACAGAAGTGATATACGGGGTAAACCTACAATCTCCCATCCACTCATCAAGATTCCTCTTGAAGAGAGTCAATGAGGGACTCTGCCTAACCTGGACTGGGATTTTATTCCAGAGAGAAGGGAGCCTCCGGGTTATGAGTCTGTCCCTCCAGCATGTCCTATTTATTTCAGTGCTGAGGTTCAAGTCTCTCGAGCGTGTAGCTCAAAGGGATTTGGATTTTCTGAGGTGCAGCATGTCCATTAATTCCAGGTTGGACATGGGTTTATACGTCAGGCACAGATCGCCTCTGAGCAGGCGGTATGCCACTGAGTAGAGCTGGAGTTTCTTTAACCGGGCAGCATATGGCATCTGTTTGAGCCCTTTGATCCTCTTGGTAAGGTACTTTTGGAGTCTTTCCAGTTGCTGCAGGTGTCTGGTAAGGTACATCCCAAAAGGGGCACTGTACTCAATTATTGACCTGATGAGGGATGAGTAAAGAGGTACGATGACCTCCCCTGATCTAAATGTGAATCCCTTCATGATTAGGTGGGCTATATAAAATGTTTTTCTAACCACTTTGGCCACGTGGTTGTCAAATGAGAGATTGCTATCGACTTGGGTCCCCAGGTCCTTAATTACTTCTTCCATACTTAATGGATTACCATCTATGTGGTAATTTGTGGGCACTTTTTGCCAGAGGGGATGACTATACACTTTTTGGCGTTTAGCTTGAGGCCATGGCTCTGGCACCAGTTGTCTGTTTCTATGAGGCCCTTTTGTAGGATGCTTGTGTCGGCTGGAGAGCCGATTATGGTGCCCAGTTTGCAGTCATCTGTGAACTTGATCAGTCACAGTCCTTCCGTGTTAGCCTGTACCTCCGAGAAATATATACCGAACAAGAGAGGTCCCAGGACTGAGCCTTGTGGGACGCCACTTGTAACTGGTTTGGAGTCTGACATGGCTCCAGCAATTCTAACCATGTGGGTTCTGTCCTTGAGCCAGTTTGCAACCCATCTAGTGACATAGGGGTTTATATTTAAGCTGGTGAGCTTATCTATAATGCCCGAGTGGGGTATTGTATCAAAGGCTTTTGCAAGGTCCAGGTAGGCTGTGTGGACCACCTTCCCCTCGTCAATGGCCTTGGTGACTGTTTCAAAGAAATCAACCAGGTTTAAGAGGCAGGATCTGCCCTTAACAAAGCCGAACTGGGTAGGATCCAGTGTCTGTAGGTCTCCAATATCTTTATTTATGAGGTCCATGATAATCCTTTCCATAGCTTTGCAGACCAAGCTAGTCAGGCTTATGGGGCGATAGTTTCCAGGATCCATTAAGGCACTACCTTTGTGGAGAGGGACCACTGTTGCTGTACGCCACTCTTTGGGTATATATCCTGTAGTAAGGCTGAGACTGAACAATAGTTTTTATGTTCGGGTTTAGTTCTTCTTGAAGTTCATGTAGGATGCAACCCGGGACACGTCTGGTTCCATTGATGCTGTGTTTTTTGCTTTGGAGAGGGCGGCTCTTACCTGAGCATCTGAGATGTCAGGGGGGCAGCGCTCTGCTGGGATAGATATTTGCCCTTTTGGTGGGGAAGGGGGGGGGGAGAAGTTTGCGCCGAACCTGTCAGCTAGGATGTTGGCAATGTCTGTGGATTCGGTGTATTTTTTGTCATTTTGGACTAATTCTGAGCATATCTGGGAATTCCCACCCAGGTTCCTAACATAACTAAAGAAAGCCTTGTGATTATCCTTAGAGTCCTGTGCAATTTTTCTCTTGAAGCTGGCCTTAGACGATTTTATGAGTGCCCGTAGTTTTTTGCTAGTACTGATCAGAGATGCCTTCCCTTTTTGGGATTTTGCTCTATCATGTAGTAGCTTCCTCCTTCTATTGTATAGTTTGTTTATGGCTGGGGTCCACCAGACAGGATGCTTAACTTTGGAGGATTGGGTCTTGGTTTTATTTGGGATTGCATGATCCATGCATTCCTGAAGGTGTTCATAGAATGCGTTTATATAGGATTCTGCGGTCTGGGCCATATTTTCCACAGGCCCAGGGGCTTTGAAGGATTCCACCTCAGTTTTGAGGAGTGTGAAATTTGCTTCAGAGAAGTATTTCACTGTGGTTTTCTGGGCATGGGCTGGGGTCAGGATATGAATATCTAGTGAGATTAGTTTATGGTCTGATCTTACCAGTGAGGGATACACTTCTGGTCTGGAGCATAGAGTCCCCATGTTGGTGATGATCAGGTCCAGTATGTTTTCCCCTCTTATGGGAGTGGCAACAAGTTGTTCCATAGCATTTGAGTTTATAAATTCTAGGAACCTTTGGGCTAGGGTGTTGGAGCTAGAGTAATGCTCCCAGTCTATGTTAGGGTAGTTGAAGTCACCTCAGGGTTCAGTCCTGGGGCCGCTCTTGTTTGGCATCTACTTCTCTGAAGTACAGGTCAACACTAAGGGACTCTGGCTAACAAAGTTTGCAGATGACTGCAAACTGGGAGCCATTATTGAATCCCCAAATGATGTGGATACTCTACAAAAGGGCCTTACAGAAACAGATGCTTGGTGCCAGAGCCAAGGGCTCAAGCTCAATGTCAAGAAATGTATTGTTATCCCCTTTGGGAAAAAACATGTATCCATTAATTACCATATAGGTGGCAGTACACTAAACACAGAAAGTGTGATAAGAGACTTAGGGACACAGGTGGACAGTGGTCTCACCTTCGATAACCACATCGCCACAACAGTCAGGAAATCCTTCTATGTGGCACACCTCATCACGAAGGGCTTTTCATCCAGAAAAAAGGAGGTCATTGTCCCACTGTACTCATCCCTCATTAGACCCATTATAGAATACAACGCCCCATTTGGTATGTACCTCTCAAGACATCTGCAACAACTGGAAAGGCCTCAGAAATACCGCACTAAAAGAATCACAGGCCTAAAGCAGATGCCCTACGCTGACCGCCTTAAAAAACTCCAGCTATACTCTGTCGCATATCGTCTACTCAGAGGCGATCTCTGCTTAACATACAAGGCCATGTCAAACCCAGAGCTGTTGAACATGCTACACTTAAAGAAATCCCAATCTCTCAGAGCTACACGCTCTAGGGATCTAAACCTTGTCATCACAATAAACAAAACATGCTGGAGGGATAGGTTCCTGACCCAGAGACTCCCCAGACTCTGGAATAGATTGCCCATACATGTCAAGCAGAGTGCCTCTTTGGACCTCTTCAAGAGGAACCTTGATGATTGGATGGGAGAAAGGAAATTCACCCCAGGGATCACGTCAGTCACCCTGCTAGACAGGGGTCCAGGAAAGTAAATAATGTGGGAAGAAATAGCCAGGGAATTGTTATGGCTAGGCTTGTATAGGCCCTAGGGCTGATAGCCTAGTACCACCCTATGAACCTATGAATATAATGGTGTTTGGAAAGACCTTCATATTTTCCAGTGTTCTCAGGAAGGCCGAGTGGGGTTCCTGGGTTTGGGAGGGTAGTCTGTAGCAGGCCATAAACTGGAAGGCAGTTTTACCCACTGTTAGTTGCACATGGATAGTCTCTGATGCTTCGTGCTGTGCCACCAACCTGGAGGTGTGGGTATCTTTGACAAACATTGATACTCCCCCCTCCTTTTGTGGTTCGGTCCAAGTTTTGGGGCCAAAAAACATGGTATGAGGTATAACCTGGTAGTGCTGGGTTGTCTTGGGAGCCTTGATCCAGGTTTCTGTTACTGCACAGATATCGATGTTCTCCATGCTAAGGAGAGTTTTGAGTGCGTGCATCTTGAGGTTTAGACTTCTGGCATTGAGTAGCATTACTCTTAGTTTCTTATCCCTTGTGATACCTATGGAGGTGGGTTTGTCTTTTGAGCCTTGCCTAAAAAAGGCACTATGGGGGTGGCAAGAGCCTTTGCCAATATCCAAAAGCCCAGGGGTGACAAGTGCAAGCAGTCCCTAGCGAAGCATCATGGCTTATATTGAGATGATGTTGCAAAGTGCCTATTTGATCAGTAATTGAGTACAATGCACCCTTTGGCATGTACCTGACCAGGGATTTGCAACAGCTGGAGTGGTCATGGAGGTTTCTCAATAAAAGAATACAGGGTGTAAATAATATGTACTATGTGGACTGCCTCAAACCTCTCTCTCTCCCTATACTCAGTCTCCTAGAGATTACTGAAGGGCAATCTATGCCAAACCTGCAAGGCATTCTCTGATCCAGCTCTGATGGATCTGCTACATATTTACAAAGCAAAAAGCACCAGAAATATCTTATCTAATGATCTAAACCTTGTCTGTGACATACGAAAACATGCTGAAGGGACAGATATGTGTCTCAGATATTACCCCTTCTCTGGAACAGTCACACCATTTATGTGAAACAGAGCTCTTCCCTAAGTCTATTCAAATGCAATTTGGACCAATGGATGTGAAATCACAAATTCATCCTTGGCTTGTTGCCTGTGGCCTTAAAGACTTGGGCTGCCTGCAAATGTCCTAAGGCACAGGCATATACCAAAGACTTTCTAGCTGTTGTGCATTGACATTTGGGAAAAGTGGGGCAGGAATGGCTAAAGTTTAAAAAGGCTTTACAGCCATTAGAATAGTAACATCCTATAATTCTAAAATAGTAAGAGTATACAGTGACATAGAACCTGGTTATAACAGAGTGGTAGAGAGTATATGAAGGAGGTGGATAAAGTGGGAAGGTCAGAAAAATAATTAAATGTAAAATGGGGATTAAGTTAGGCAATTGAGGAGGAGTGATAAAATAGTGTGTTGTGTCGATGAGGACAGAAGTTTTAAAGGGATAGGGTGTAAGAGCTGACAAAGGAATATTTAGTTATCAAGGAGCAAGTGCATAACCACTTATGGTTTAGGGGTTGTTTTAGTAAAAGCTTGAAGCTAGGAAGTTTCATGATCTGTTTTAACTATGTTGAGATGATGTTGCAAAGTTTAGATATGTAATGAGAGTATAGGGAGGTGCCTGCTGAATTATTAGATGTTGTGATTACTAAGAGTTTGTTGGATGAGCTAAGGTCTCTAGCTGGAGAACAACGCTGCAGGGTAGATTTCAGTAGTGGGCATTTTTCTGGTACATGTACAAGACTGTGTGAAGTAATAAGTTGTGAGTGTGCTAAATAGTTGTGAAGCTCAAGCCAGTTTAATTGTTTCAGTCCTCTGCTGTGTTTCATTTGTGTCTTTTAATGGCTTGCAATATTTATTGGTCAGATTTGAGGTAACTGTTAACTAAGATACCCAGAAATTTTGTTTAGGTTACAGTTTCAATTTTTATGTTGTTGGATGAGTTTATTTCCAAAGATTGCGCTTCATTTTGGCATTGTTTAGAAGTGAAGATCATACATTTTTTGGTAAGAAGGAGAAATTTTGTTTTCATTTGACTGCTTTCTGCCTGTCAATCAGATAGTTAAAGAACCATGAGAGAGACATTTGGTAGAGGATGAGGCAAGAAATTTCATAAGAAGGTGTTGCTAGGATATGGTGTCTAATGAGTTGATAAATCTAAGAATAGTGAAGATAGCAGGTTGCTGTCATTTTTACATTGGTTTTTGATATTAGAGAAGTTGGGGACAACAGTGGTAGTACTGTTGTGAGGTGTAAGACAATGCTGAGTTTTGGAGAGAAGGTTACAAGTGTTAATCTGCAGTATAAGCTGAGAATGGATATATTTTTCCAGTGTTTTTGACAGAGGGAATTGGATAGCACTTTGTCTGTAATTGCAATATATAAGATTATTTCCAGATAGATGGATCATCCACGGTAGTGCAGCGGTAGCATTGTTGCCTCACAGCAAGAGGTTCTCCTGTTCGATTCTCGGCTGGAGTGCGGGGAGCCTTCTGTGTGGAGTCTGCATGTCCTCCCCATGGTTGGGTGGGCATTCGAAAGACATGCGTTAATGGGCATTGAAGGTTGAACGTCGAGCTGGCACCTTGGCGTTCGTGAAAATCTACTGCCAATCATTAGTGGACTGGACTTCCACTCTGGCAACCCCTAACTGGGAAAAGCCGAAAAGACAAACAACATTTCCAGATAGATGGAACATGTCTCTAAGATATGGATTGGTTAATAAGTATGGATACTGGGAAAGCCCATGTAGATACTTGCTTGGAAGTTGATCAGCAGTTAAAAAGGTTAGTTTTAGTTTCGGTAGACAATTTCTTATAGTAGAGCTGGAGACAGGAAAGAAGGAGAAAGTGCAGTTGAGTAAGTTAAACTTACTATAGCAGTGGATGTTCAGATGATCACTGCTTCAGTAGCCTTAGCTATACGTGTTATGTCCTGCCAAGGCTATAACAGCCATCTAGCTTCCAAAGCTTCAGAGTACCTTCAATGCACCAAAACTGCCAGCCTGCTTGAGCTGAGCTGAATAAAAACAAGTTTAGGTGCAAAAGCTTTCAGAGCTTTCCTGCCAGCAGAGAGAAGGAGAATAAGTCCTGAAAGGACAATGCTAGAAATAACAAGTAAATGACGCATTAAAAACATACCAAAAAAACAATGGAGTGGAGTGAGAGTGGCTACTGCAGCAGTGATCATTTGAACATCTACTGTTATGGTACGTTCACAACTGTACTGTGTTCTTCATATTGATCACAGCTGCATTAGCCTTAGATGTATGAGTAGATTATAACAGATAATTATATTTGGGAGGTGGAAGGTAAAGGGTCCAGGAGTGTCTGAGAATGGTCCTGTCAAAGCTTGATCTAGACCTAGAGAAGGAATCAAACTTATAATGCTTTGTAAAAGTATGTACAGAGGACCAAGTAGCAGCTTTTAGATTACTAGAAGCCAACCCTTTCCAAAAAGCCAAAAATGAACCCAAGGTCCTGGAATAGATTTATCATGGTGAGTATAACAAAAGTTAATAGCTTCAGACTACTATTTAGAAATAGTCTGTTCTGACACAGGTTGTCCCTTCTGCTTACCTTCACAAGAAATGAAAAATTGATCTGAAGATCTACATGATTTAGTTCTGTAAAGATAGTACCTAAGTTGTCTGTGGACATCCAAGGCATGGGGTATCCTTTCTCCCTTATTTTTAGGTTCAGGAAAGAAAATGGGAAGATGGATTCTTTGGCTTAAAGTAAACTCGGATACCACTTTAGGAATAAAAGGATTAGTTCTCAAAGAAACCATGTCCCTGTTGAAAATGAGGTAGTGTTGAGTCAAGATAAGAACTTGGAACTCAGATACCATTCTTGCAGTGGTCAAAGCAATCAGTAAAACTGTTTTCCATGTTAAGAACCTCAAGTAAGCCAGATTAGCTGGTTCAAATGGAACAAGTGTTAGCTTCTTCAACACAAAATTAAGATTTCAAAGAGGGGACATTGGTTTACTTGGAGGCCTCTTATGCAAAATCCTTTTTGAGAACATTTTGACATAAGACTGCCTGGAAAGAGAAGGATCCATGGGTAGACATGCTGAAATGGCTGATAAATGAACCTTAATAGAGGAATAAGAATGACCATATTATAGTAACTCACACACATTTTGCAAAACCAAAGAACAACTAGCCCTGAATGGGTGCTGGTTATGTTGCTGACACCAACTAGAAAACCTTTTCCATTTGCTAATATATGATTTTCTAACTGCACACTTTCTTGCTTCCATTAGTACCAGCACGTCTTCAGAAAACAGATGATTAAAAGAAATTAAGATCCTATCATCTTGGAACACAATTGAAGATGATTGATGCTGGGGTGTATCTAACACCCCTGTTCTTGTGTGAGTAGATGCATTCAGTGAAGAAACGTGGGGTAATTGCCGCTGACCATTTCCAAAAGAAGAGAGAACCATGGTTGCCTCAGCCAGAAGAGTCACCCCAGTGGTCTTGGAGGATTCTTTCTGAATCTTCAGAAGTACCATGAGTGTTAGTGAAAAGGTGGAAAGGCATATGGGAACATTCCTGTTCAAATAAAAGAAAAGGCATCTGCCTTCCAGGCCTTCTTGAATGGAGACATGAAACAGAATTTTGCCAATTGATTTCTCAGAGAGGAGGCAAAGAGAGCTACTTGAGTAACTCCCCACAGATGGATCAAATATTTGAAGACTCTCTGATCTAGTTTCCATTGTGAGGGTTTGCCATGGACCTGCCCATATTGTTTGCCACACAATTTTGCTTCGACAGAATGTAGGATGCTTGTTGAGTGAGATTTTGCTGTGATTCTATATCCTAAGCTAACATGGCTTGTCTGCAAAGGGGGGTTAGTTCCCCGTTGCTTGTTGATGTACCACATGACTGTGGTATTGTCTGTAACCACTTGAAGTTGTCCTAGGGAACAAAGACTCAAAAGATAGTTGATTGCCTTAATAAGAGTAAGCATCTCCTTAATATTTATGTGCTTGCATCTGTCTTTGATGTCCCTCACCATCTGCACTTTTATCCCTCCTGAACCTGCTACCCAAGCAAAGCCCAAAGCAGCTGTGGTGGCTAACTGCTTTGGAGCAGGGAGGGAGAGGGGGAGACTTGGATTTAAGGATATCTGTTTTCTCCACCAAAAGATTTCTCTATTAATAAACCCCAGTACTGGGATCTGAACCGATAAAGGATGCTGATGCTGGGACCAGAGATTTTGGAGATCACGTTATCTTTCTCATGTGGAGTCTTGCTAGGGATATCATGAGAATCATAGATGCTATGAGACCAAAAATCCTGAGATATTCCCTTGCAGTGATAAAAGGAAAATCTTAGCAACAGATCTGAAGAAATATATACTTTTCCTGTCAATAAAAGCTTTTTGAACTCAGGTATCTAATTGACATCCCAGGAACACAAATCCTGTGTGAGGGAGTCAAGAATGACTTTTGAATTTTATCTTGGAATCACAGCTTGTGCAAGAGATCTCTCATTCAAGAGAGAGATTCCTGAAATTTTGAAAAAACAAGTAATCTAAATGTAATAAAATGTGGTTGCTCTGTAGCCTGCAATACGATATAATTGGAGCTAGACACTTTGTGAACACTCTTGGTACAGTGAATAGCCAAAAGGAAAGGCAGAGAATTGATAATGCAATCCAGACACACAACCTTAAGAAACGTCTGAAATCTGGATGAATAGGGATGTGATGATAAGCATGTTTTAAGTCTAGTGCTACCAGGAAACCTGAAAGAGGAAGAAGAGATAAAAGGCTGCAAAGTGACATCATTTTGAATTTGAGCACTATCACAAACAGGTTTAGGAAAGAAAGATCCAGAATTGGTCGGCAAGTTTTTTTTTTCTTTTACACTAGTAACATCTTTAAATAAAACACCTTCCCCACCTAGAAAGGAGGAACTGGTTCTATAACTCCTTGGGACAGCATGTGGTGAGGAACAGATGGAAACAAAACAATCTGATCTGCAGAATGATGGTGACCCCTGAAAAGGAGGAATGCCCTCCTACTGTAATCTGTAACTCTGATGAATGGTTTTCAGAACTCATTTGTCTGAAACAATCTGTTGCCAAATAGAAAATGGAGATTCAAATTTTCTGAAAGCAAAAAGGGGCCAGGGTGGGAGGGGGGGGGTCACAAGTTTTTCTGAATAGTCATTCAGATTTGTTGGACTGTCCTTGGTTTGGGGAGGTTTGGGATGTATTTTTGGAACCCCCTTGCCACTTCTTAAACTTTAATTTACCTGAAATCTGTTGAGAATATTTATTCTGTTTTTTTCTAAAACTGAATCAGACGATGAAAATCCCTTGGACAATTTGGGACAGGAGGGCTGAGAAATCTTAGAGTTTCCCCTGGATCAACTTGCCCCTCTCATCACACTTTATCATCTCTACAGCAGAGGGGCCAAACACAAAATCTCTAAGGAACAATATAAAACCACATTTTTTACATCATCTGGGTAGTTTTGAGAATGCAGCAAACCAAACCTCCTTAAAACAGTACAAGTGGCCATAGCCCTGTAAGAAGTATCAACAGAGTCCTACACACATTACAAACAATGGGCAGTGACCTGTGCAATAGAAGAAATTAAGTTATTTAAGGCAGATTTTTCTTAACAAGAAGAAGCTACAGATAAAATATTCCTGAGAATTTTTACAATTTGTCCGAACAAACATTAACACACGAACCTGACAATTTAAAGTTCAGAAAATCAAAGTTGCAGAAGTGTACACTTTTTCCCCATACCTATCAATAATTTTCCCATCCTTATTAGAAAGAGTAGGATTGGAATTAACTAAGTGCTTAGCAACAGTGAAGTCATCTAAGGCTATAGGTGCTGGATCAGGTTTGGGAATAGTGTATGAAGGTTTAAAAGACTGAGGAACTTTATACATCATAACTTTATACAATATAGCCTGCCAGTTGTCCCTAGAAAGGCAGATATCAGGACAATTGCAGGCAGTATTATTCACATACTATAAAGGAGACAGAGCAAGAGGCATGGGTGAAGGTTCTAGAAAATCATTCTGTAACAACTTCTGCTGAAAACACTGGTACTTTCCACCAATAGTCTCAGAGAAAGAGAAACTCTCACAGGGAGAATTAAAGACTGAGCTCTCCTCTGAATCTGAATCAAAAATCTGAGCATAAAATTTTGAATCTGTCTTTGCATCTTCTTGTTCAGATTTAGAATTTTGAATTTCATCAGGAAAACAGAAATCCCTCTTTCACCACAAACTGCTTTACAGGAAGGATAAATAGCCTGAACTGAATCAGGAACAAGACGCTGTAAACTACTCCCATCCAAAGAAATTGGAGGAGGAGTAGATATATGCTTGGTTTCTATTTCTTTTTGACAGTAAAGGGGGCCAACTGAGATACTAATGGCAGCCCATGATTTCCCAAGGACGGGCACAGCAGTCTGACAGAACAGGAAGCCTTGTGTGTGTCCTTTCATATGACCAACAAGAGTGGCTCTTCCTTGCTCACTAAGGGGATTCCAATAGCTGCAGACAATGTGGTTAACCCCCTGTCCATAATGGCTGTAGGTGCTGCACCAGAGGGATCCAGGGTTAAAGATTAGTTGTCTGAAGTACAACAAATGGTCACAGCAGAGTCATCCATTTGCAGCTGAGCCGAATTCCTAGCCTGCTGTGTGGCAAAAGCTGTTTGCTTAATTTTCATTTTGTGGCTGGAAGAAGGACTGACCACGTGACTGGCAATCTGTTCCATGGTCAAGCTGTAGATAGTACCTCTTTCCCAGGGCAAACAAGAAGCAAGTGCCGGTAAAGCAGTCAGTCCACAGATGTTACTTTTTTAATAGAACAAACACAGCAAACAGTACTTTAAAAAGGTTCCCTATTATGCCACCACAGATGCAGGTTGTCAAATGCGTCTTTGTCGAACAGTAAAGCACGAAAAGGCAAAATAGCGAAGTGGCATTTCAGCGAATTTATTCCCTGGGAAAGAATTTGTTTGGCTGCTTATGCTACTTTGCCTTTTCGGCACTGTAGTGCAGTCTCAGAGTTGGTTAAGTAGGGGGCACAGCCCCCCCATGTTGGGGGTGTGGCTGCGAATCCCACGTTAACTAATGTTTTAGTGTTAGATTTTGTTTTTATTTTGCTTCAGAACAGCGATTGTTTTCCATTGGAAAATAATCTCTGTTCTGAAGTTTCGACGTTGTAAGCTTTCGCTTACGTGGGATCAATTATCTATCGTACGCTCTTCTGAGCATGCAATATGATAATGTAGACCCCTTTAAAAAAATATGGCAACCCTACAACTGAAAAATAAACATAATTACTCAACAGAAGATTTATATTCAGTTAGTTTACACTGTTTTTAAAATGACAGAAAAAGCAAGGGCTCCATTTAAAACACCACTACAGTCTCAAGACAGTCAGTTAAAACTGAATAAAAACTTACTGTAATTCATGAATTAACAATGGCCAACAAACCAGGGAAAAAACAAATTTTCCTTGTTTACTGGCCCTTGTTAGTTCATGCATTACAGCAAGTTTTTGTTTGGTGATTAGTCCGTGTTTTCAACTTGCTTGTGGTTCCTGTTACTTTTTAGTTGTGCAGTCAGTTAAAACACAACACTCCTAGCTTTAAAATTACTTAATTGAAGAAGAAAGTAATAAAACTATAATAAATTTAAGGAAATGGAAGGTTTTTCAAAGGGAACTTATCAGCCCAGCAAACAAAACCAGAATCCAACCGTCGATCCTCAAAAGTCTGAGAGGACTGTACTGTTCAGTGGCAGTAAAGTTTTGAAGGGCTTCACACCCAAACTTGTGTTTTAGTCAGCTTGGCTTGAGCTGCCTGATAGTTTGGGTGAGTGAAAGGTACCCTGTAGCTTTGGAAGCTAGCCAGCCATTATATCCTTGGCAGGATATAATTCATATAGCTAAGGCTACTGCAGCAGTGATCAGTATGACGAATATTGAATGTGACAGTTAGGGCAAGAAGGGGGTAAAAAGAGAGGGAGAGGTGAATTTTTATTATTAATTAGAGCTACTACTGTCTGTATAAAGTAGAAGTTGAATTGAGTAGATACTGAATTATTAGTGTTAGAAGCAGAAGAAGAGGGTTGGTGGTTTGGCCAGGGTATATTTGTTCAATGATAACCAAAAAGTCTTTTGTGTGTGTGTGTGTGTGTGTGTGTGTGTGTGTGTGTGTGTGTGTGTGTGTGTGTGTGTGTGTGTGTGTGTGTGTGTGTGGGTATATATGTATATATATATATATATATATATGTATGTGGGTTCCATACACTAAATCGAATTTTCACTAATTCGAAATAGTGCATGGAATGCTCACTGCAGCGAAAGTGCACTTAATCGAAAATGCACTTGCGTGAAGTTCAGTACAATGAACAGGTGTTGTACTGAACTTCTGTGCAGTACTCATGGACCTTAGGGTTAGGGCATGGGTCATAGTAACGGCTATCCCCTTACCATGACCCGTGCCTTAACCCTAAGATCCGTAACGACTGCAGCGCAGTAAAGGACATAGCAATGTCCTGCACTATGGTGCGATAGTCACAAACCTTAGGGTTAGGGCATGGGTTCGGGTAAGGGGATAGGTTTACTAACTATCCCCTTACCCTAACCTGTGCTGCGGTGTTTTCGGTGAAGTGCACTTTCGCAAAAGTTCACTTTCGTTAAAGTGAACTTTCGCATTAGTGAGGCTTCCTATTACAAGTTCGAAGTAGTGAACTTTCGTTCTTGTAATAGGAATCCATATAAATATATATATATATATATATATATATATATATATATATATATATATATATTGGAGGCTGGTGTAATAGGTTTATCTATTTTAATGTGGTCCTTAGTGAGATTTCTAAGATGCCTACATGTTTGAATTGCATTGTATTCTGCTTTTCTTCCAACCTTTATAGACTTTTCCTCTTTGAAACATGTTTTTAGTTTCTTTAGTTAGCATTTGATTTAGCTCTTTTTCTAATTGGAGCGGCTAGTTTGTGAAGTATATTTATAAAGTGTGAGAAATCAGTAACGAATAGCATGGATTCTAACATGTTCCAGCTATACTGAGTTAAAATATTGATAAAGGCACCTTTCTTAAAATTTTCATTACATATGTGGTTATAAATTGTGTTTTTGGATTATGTACTATAGTACCTGACTGCATAGGTGGTAAAGCGGTTGCTTATTGTGTCTGGCAGACATCTACATATTTGAATTGTGTTTTTTTTTGGTAAGGATCCCAATCTAAGGTTGTGTGTCTGACAGACATTTTATTGATTCTATTTGTGGGCCTGATTAGCTTTGTATAACCGTATAAGTTAATTAATTCTGAAGGAGTGCCACAGTTGACCAGCTGTCAGTCTATGTTGAGGTCAACTGGCATAACCGTTTCTTACTTAATATGGTAAGTTATCCAGTAGATGGTATCTTCTCATGTTGAAATGCTGTTACTGGATAGAATATATACAGCTTAGATTTGTCTTTAATAAAGCATAATGTTTTAGTAAGCCATGGTGCAGGGTTTAATTTTACTCTTTTTATATGTACAAGAGTTAGACTGCTATGAATGTTTGTGAACGTTTCTTTAAAGCGTTCTTTAAAGACATCAGCATCAAGTGACATGGCTTTAACTGAATTTTTGCTTTGAAATAAATTTATTGAAGCTGCTGAGATCTCTTAAAAGGTATAATGCTAAGTTAAGCAAATTTTTAAGAACAGAGGAAGAGAAAGCCTATCAATTGCACAGAGGCAGCAGAAGCTGTTGAATGCTGGGGGGGGGGTGGAGGGTGAGCGTGGCACTTGGTGATCTAATCATTAACCCCCCCACCCAATCCTTGGCATATTTATACGTAATGTCTGAATGTAGCTATATTTACCCTAAGGATGCAGAACTCCTTCCCCTTCAGCTTTCAGTGGATACTAAACCATGTCAGGTATATTATACAAACATAGCTATTCTCTTACTTTCTGTTAGTCTATAAACATCCCACAATATCACATTAAAGATTACCCAATGTGAGTTCACTAAACACTGACGACCTTAGTACAGCGAATATACTGAATCTTGTGGCAGAACACTTTCACCCATAACAAAATAAGTATTCTCTTAGCAAATATGTAGTTGAGTTAAAACTGTGAACTGGTATACTCAGCTTAGTTTTCCCCCATTATGAATACTGGATTTCCAATGCCAGATGACACAAGGCATGAAATCAAATTGCTTCTACATTATCTCATAGAAAACAAAGAAAAAAAGCATCTCAATACTGATGTCATGTTGGAAGGAGCATTCATTCTTTTTATTTTCTAGAGAGGAAAACACATTTTTAATTTTCTTTCAGGTTTTCCTTTCTTGCTCTTTGTTATCTTTCATTTCCTTTGCCTTTCCATTCTTTTCCTTTCTTCCTTCCCCATCTCTGCCTTTTTCTTTAGTGCAGTGAGCAGTACTATCCAGCCATTTTGAAAGACAAGAATTAGGACGGACAAAAAATGAACCCTTAGCTATTTAGAAAGATATAATCACCAAGGCTGGCAGTCACACGTAATCTTTATACCATATTACCAAAATTGTCTCCAAATTAAACTTCATAAAATAGATGAAAGGCAGTCAATAAAATGAAGTAAACCTCATAGTAGACAACAAAATGAAAGCGGAAAACAGCAATTTTAACCTTTCCCATTGTACTAGTACCTGCTTATTTTACCAGTATAATGTTCTTTGTTAACTTGTACCCATTTGTAATCTACTTCTCTGCCAATAACGCGGTTAATTTCTGTTTGCTGTCTACCCAGGTTAAGCTTGAAATTGGTCAAATCCTGATCAGTACTCTATCCTATTACACATACTTAAATAAATTAAATAAATATACAAACTTAAATATATCTGCAAAGGTTAATTTTCATTTAGAATAAATTATACAGAATGAAAATTATGCAAAGGCTGTTCAGGCTGGCAACTGCCCTTAATGTTTTTTAACCATTACCAATAAAATGTACTTTTTATATTAAAATAAACTATTGTGACACTGAACAGATGGATAAACACTGGCTGACAGCATGAGGACATAAGACAGTAGTACAAATTTTTACTTACTGATTTTAAAACTAATATGTACTCTTAACAGTATCTAAACACACTTACAATGCTATATGGTGTGGTAGACCATGATTTATGCAAAAATGTCGTCTTGCCTCCAAATGTCAGTGCTGCAAAGCCAAGCAAGCAGGTTCAGCAACCAGTGTGGGAAAAGACAATCAAACACGGGAATTACTTTTTTTTTTTTTTTTTTTTTTAGAACCGGGCAACCACGAATGGCAATGAATGGCAAGCAAGCAACTAGCCATGAATATGGAACGGAAGGTGTTCAGTTGCTTGCTTGCCCTCTTGCATCTCTGTTCATAGTTGACTGGCAGTAATAAAAAAAAAAAAAAAACACTTCATCTGCATCTGGCTTTTTAGCCAGGACTTTTTTTTTTTAATAAGATGAGCTGCTTAGGATGCAAAAGTGGGAGCCTCTCTGGTTCCAGCACCCATGCAATTGCAAGAAGTATGACAATTGCCATAACAATGCAGAGCAGTGTGCTCCACATGGCATATGGATAACAGTCTGGGCCATTTTGTTCTTGTTTGTAAAACCAAGAAAGTCAAAGAAGTTATTACAGAAAATAATGTGCAGAAAGCATTTTTTTTTTTTTGTGGGAGGGTCAGTTTTTAATGTGTTATGGGTAGAAACATTACTGATTCATGGAATAGTTGTGAGCTTTAAAAAAAAGATACATGGGCTGATATTAATGTGATCTCACATGCAACATATAGAAATTTCATGAAGCAGATACTGGCCATTCAGGCAAACATAAGTTCACTGAAGCTTTGTTAGGCATTTCTGTCTAGAAGGGCCACAAGTTTCAGTTTTGGGTTGATATGCTAGATGGTCTGTACATAAATAAACTGCTTGGCATAGCTGTGGTTTGTAAAATGGGCTTAAATGCAAGGATCAATAAACTCAGTGCAGATAGTTTTGGTGACATTGGCTAGCATGACTAAATCAAGAAAAATCAGATTAAATCCAAATTTGGTTTTATATGCCTTAATGACACTAATAAGGATACAATTCCCTTTACTGTCCAAAGCTGAAGCTAAAGCCAAATTTGGTTTCATATCCTTTAATGACACTAATAAGAGTGCCATTCACTTTACTGTCAAAGCTGAAGCAGAACTCAGATGAATGCAAAACTTGGACACTGTTGAAAGTGTTACTGAGCCAGCTCAGTGGTGTGTTCCCATGGTCCCAGTAATTAGAAGGAATTGTCAAGTGTGAATCTATGTTGATTTAAAGTAAACTGATGCTGTGGTATGTGTGAAGTTCATATGCAGATCTCAGAAGATATAATACCCAAGCTAGTCAATACAAAGTGTTCAGCGTCAGGTGCCTCTAGTGTTTTCTTGGAAAGTTCTGTTAGACAAAGAAAGACAAAATCTGATAACACTTATTACCCCAATGGGAAGATCCTGTTTTAGAAGGCCGCCATTTGGTATAACCTCACAGCATGAGATTTTCCAACACAAAATGACTGAATTGCTAGAAAGCATAGTGTTGGTGTTGGTCAAACCTAGAGAAATGGTTCAGATTTTATTTTAAGTCATGCTCAGCTTATATAACAAAGGAGTTGGAACATAGTCCCAATGATTCAGAAAGAGCTAGGAACAGCAAGAAGCCTTAAAGTTACCTCATTTCCACTGACAGTAGTCCTTTCTGAATCAAAGACAACCTACCACAGTGATTCAACTTACTGCAATGTCAATGAGGGATTCAGGAGGTGTAGCATGACAATTTATGATCTGCTTTCCTCTGGAAATGCTTGCAGTAATAGTCAAGCAATGCATAGAACAATTGGACTAAATAAATCAACCCTTCCAGCTGTGTAAAAGTTCATGTTCACCCAGTGCTTTCAATTGGAGAGATTTCATCAAAGGTAAATGTTGCAGAGTGTAGCAGAATGGTAAGTGTGTGTGTGTGTGTGTGTGTGTGTGTGTGTGTGTGTGTGTGTGTGTGTGTGTGTGTGTGTGTGTGTGTGTGTGTGTGCTCGTGTGTGTGTGTGCGTGTGTGTGTGTGTGTGTCTTTCACTGTATATGTATGTATGTGTGTGTGTATGCAGAAGTATGAGTGGTTTCAGGTGTGTTTATTTGTATATGTTAGTGGGTGTGTCATGTATCTGTGTGTGAGTGACTGTGTGTGGTTACAGCAGCAAAGTTGGTTAGTGGAGAGGTTGTGTTTGTGTGTACAGGACAAAATGGTTAAGTGTGTCCTCCATTGTGATTAGGTGAGGGGCTATTTGATATACAGTGAGTATGTGTGTATGGTAATGTCTAATGTGAATGTTTGTGTGTATGTGTTGAGGGGGGTTCCATAACTCTCAACTCACCGTAGAGTAATGAACATGGACTGTAACATGGGTAAGCACTAGATACTAGGGAAACTTACTCTCAATAGCATTAAATATTAATAGAACAACAAATTTTGCAGTAAGAAACTACAAATGACCAATGAGAAACACAAAACACTAATGTCTGGTATTACTGATTGAGAAATCAAGGGCAAAAGTTAAATAACTTCTCATCTGTGCTTGGAAAATATCATCCTACCTATCCACATCAGCCAGGATAGTTATAGGCAAAGGAGTCCTTCTGCCCCATCTTGAATATGTACTTCCCATAATAGACACAGCCTCCAAAAAACCCTTCACATTACAGACTATTGAAAACAGAATCTGTTACTTTTTTACTAGCTGGCCTTCTCATTACCAGCACTGCTTCACTCTAAAAAAAAAAAGCTTCCACTGCAGCAGACAGCAGGCCTGCTACTACACTGTCTCATTTTCAAACTTTTCCAACTAGACTCATTCCTACCACTAGCTGCCAAACTTGTACCAAACACATACATTACAACCTCAAATTCTTCTCCCAAACAGCCCCCCCCCCCATGCCAGCCCCCACAAACCAGGCTAAACTATACCAAATACTCTACCTCAGTCTTTGCTCATAAGCTATGGACCCCCCACAAACCTAAAGGAATTGCAATCCACTTTCCCCATCCTCACAGCTGAATCTAAATAATGAATCCACACCTAATAAAGCTGTGCTTGCCATACAGCAGCCACATCATATAAGGGACTCTTGACCTCAAGCCTTACTCTCTCTCTCTCTCTGTCTCTCAACTACTAACACCTCTTAACTCCATATCCCTACTATCCCCTAACCTGATGCTCATTATCTCACAGCATTTCCACCATGATGTAAATTTGAAATATAGTCATGTAAAACTGCAAAATGTGCATTTCAATAATAGTTACTACATCTATTAATTGCTATAGATTTTTACTTTCAGTTCTGTTTTTGATATATACAGCTTACTGCCTCGCTGTTCCACTTATTTATTGTGAGTTATTTCACCCAGGCAGCATCCGCTAATGAAGTGTGATCAGTGTACTATCCCACTAAACAGATATAAAAATAAAAATGAAATAAAAACAACCCACCATCCTTTAACAGATTTGTTAAAGAAAAATGTGATATGATCTTGAGGACAAACTCAAGCCCAGGCTTTTGTCAAGAAAAAAGAACATTTCCACCCCTCTATACCTTGATATCACTAAACTTACAAAAGTGAGTCCAGAAGTTAGCTGCTAAAGTTTAGGTGCTGTGTTTGCTTCATTGAGATGAACAAGTCCTACATCCTATACCCTGTTGCTTCAGAATGTTAACAGATGCTGTAAAGCAATTTTCACACCGAAAAACAGCATAGTGTAAGTGTGGGCGCATTTGTGAAATTCTTCATATACCTTTTATGACTCAAGAGTTTCCAGCTTAAAACAGACCCCAAATCACTAGTTCTATTAATCACTTCTTATAATCTATTTTTTTCAAACACCTTTTGTGAAGATTGGATGAAGATGGATGAAGGCTGCCAGCCTAGCCAGATAGAATTTTGGAGATAATTCTGTCATCTGTGAAAATTAATGTAAACCACAGGCTTGTTGTCTTAAATGGTAAAAAATAGTGTTACATGTGGAACTGAAAAAAAATGCAACAGTGCACTCTGCTGTAAGGAAGCTAAATCAAGCATTTTATGACTGCCTTTGATCTTAAAGTCTGCTCCGGATGGTCTAGATGTAGGAATTCTTGCTATTGTAAGGCCAGAGTTAATGGTCAGAATTTGCATGCATAAATATCCTTAATGGCTTTGCTTCCTGACCTGGTGTGAGCTTACTGAAGAATGTAAATGTAGTTTCTGTTAGCCTGGGAACCCAGGGAAGTGTGAAGAGTGATGTAATATGGACCAGGAATGTGATTTTAAAAACAGAAAGAATCAAAGAGCATTAAGCACTTTTGTCTTGACCATCCAACTCAGAACTGTCTTGCTCTATATGTAAGTTTATCTTAGACTTGTGCTTTCTCTTAATCTAATCTTTCTAGTTTCTAGCTATTTCTAAGTGTTTTTTTGTGATGTCAGAACTGTACTACTGAATTAAGTATTTCTCTGATCTCTGAACTCTTGACTAGCACTGTGTAGTGAAAAGTATTGTCTTGTGTTTTGACTGTTTGTTATTAAATATTTTAAACCCTTTCAACTGTGGCTGTTTTTGAAGACATAATTTAAGCTCTTTAGAGTGCTTGCAGGCCTTTGGTAAAATTGTACAATGCCACTCTAATAGCTTTAGCCCTGGGCTATACTACCAATTGGATAATAATATTGCACAGTGATAATTGGACACCCTTTTAAGGGCCTTTGAGTAGCTGATAAATATTAGTGGGTGGTGGCAGCTGGGACTACCGCATAGGAGTGTCTGTGTGGTTGTATAACCTCTTCTCAAAGTGTGTGTGTGTGTGTGTGTGTGTGTGTGTGTGTGTGTGTGTGTGTGTGTGTGTGTGTGTGTCTGTCAGCTACTTGGATAGGGACATGAAGCACTGGTTGGACAGAGAGGGTGCTGGAGGTTTTAGCTTGCCCACTAGGCTGAGATCTGGACCCTATAGCTGTGCCAGTGGAGAGTCTCATTGGGGACCTGCAGAGCAAGGGAGCAACCAGCCCTGGACTGACTGTGATCTCTGTGTGCTCTTAAGGGAAATTGCAATTTACTGTGTGTATTTGTTATCCTTTCCTGCTATATGAGATGCCCCTCACTGGTGTTAGTGGTGAGTATTGAGGCTCCTTGATTGCTTGGCCAGGGCACGGGTATCACACCTTTTTTGAATTATCACTTGACATGCCAGAGACTGTTAATAAGATAAAGAAAGTTTAGTGCACATATGGGGTAAACACATATTTGTTGCTGAGGTGCCCAGCAATCGTATACCTGACCAAACCGTATCCTAAACTGAAAGTGACATAGCAGTTTATATGCAAACATTATGATGATAAAAAGGCCTGTAACTACCAAAGGACTAGAGAAGCTCAAATAAGCTACACCAGGAGATCCTGAGTTGCGACTTGTCTAATATCTCTGTAATGTTTGGCCAAACCAGTAAACATATGAGTGAATACTTTGTTGCTTAAAAATGGTTATCAGATTATGGTGGCTTAGTTTTCTATGAAGACAGAGTTGGAGTACCCCAAAATCAATGAGTTTAAGTGTTATTTAAAATTCAGGTGGGTCATTGTTGACTCAAAGTGCAGAGAAGGGTTCATGTGTGGCTAAGATGCCAAACAGTTAACAGCTTTATAATTCTTCTGTGCCTTATTCCTATTATATTGACAGGATTCCATTTTCTAAAATCAATGGATTTGTCTTCAAACATCCTTTATAGGATAATAAACAAGAAGAGAAGGAAAAAAAACAAATTTTGAATATTTTTTTGTATAGCCCTGCCAGATGTTCTTGTTGCAGTTTCAGTCAAGTGCAATCATGAGTCTCCTTAGGACTTCCTCTCAGGAGCATGGATGAATAAGGAACTTCAAGCCCTGGTATCCAGTATGCAAAAAGAGTCAGTGAAAACAGATAGATTTGAAAGTAAAATGGATACTACAAAGCAAGAAAACAAGAAACACATCGATTTACTAAATGAAATAATAAGGAAGCATTCTGAACAGATCACTTCTACAGAGGAATCTTTGAATGACATAGATGGCAGGCTAAATTAAAAAAAATTTTGAGTTTCTACTGAAGCAGAGTACAGTACTGTTAGAAAAAGTGTGTGACCTCAGAAGCAGATCAAGAGGGAAAACATACTTTATGGTGTTGCAGAAGGTGAAGAATATGTTACGATTCCTAAATACTTGGCTTCCAAAAGTCCTGAACTTGCTTGAGTCACTTTTATTTGGTATTGAAAAGGCACATTGGCCTTTCTCAAATAACTCTTCAATAAAAACCCCACTGTTGCCAAGATCTGTAACTGCAAATTTCATTTCAACACAAGACAAAGATTTAGTCCTTAGAATAGCATGATCTAAATCTCCAATCACATACAACGGTAAGACAGTAAGATATGACAATGATTATACTTCCGCTGTAATCTCCAGAAGAAAAACATTTGTTCTGTTGATTAAGAGTATTAAGAAATCTATCATTAAGGCACAAATTTTATTCCTGGATACATAAAGATTTTTCTTGTGGAAAGTCAGCAAACGTTTAGCTCACTTGATGAAGCTCTTGACTTTGTACATAAAAACAAACTTTTAGACAAACAAGAAGAAATGGACTGGTCTGCAGCAAGTTTAAAGAAACATGCAACTAGGAGTGAATGGTCAACAAAAGAAAAGAAGAAGAAATTAAAAGGAAAATAAATAAGAAAAGGGTTTTATTTTTTTACAATTTACTATAATATTAACAATGTCTCTGTTACAATAAATTTGGATTGCCTCAGTCATTAAAAGGCTACAATGAATCAAAGGTAATCTTTTTATTTTCATTTCTGATCTTGTAAGTACTTCATACAGTAATTTGCATTATACCATGACCCCCTATTAATATTCCAAAACGTGCACACTGATTGGCCAGCGTGCACGTTGTAAATCAACTTATACTAATGGAAAAAGGTCCGGTCGCCCGGACTTTTTCCATCAGTATAAGTCTTTTTTAAAACACTGTCTCGCTATGTTAAAAGACTTTAACATAGCGACACACGTTTAAAAAAAGCAACGGAGATCTCCGTTGCTTTTTTTAAAGCTGTCTCGCTATGTTAAACTCCTTTAACATAGCAACACAGTGTGTAAAAAGCAACGGAGAACTTGCTTTCTCCGTTGCTTTTTTTTAAACCTGTCTCACTATGTTAAATGGGTTTAACATAGCGAGACAGCTTTAAAATAAGCAACGGAGATCTCCGTTGCTTATTTTAAAGCTGTCTCGCTATGTTAAACCCATTTAACATAGCGAGACAGATTTAAAGAAAAAAGCAATGAAGAAAGCAAAATCTCCATTGCTTTTTACTGTTTTGCTATGTTAAATGGATTTAACATAGCGAGACAGCTTTAAAATAAGCAACGGACATCTCCGTTGCTTATTTTAAAGCTGTCTCGCTATGTTAAACCCATTTAACATAGCAAAACAGTAAAAAAGCAATGGAGATCTTGCTTTCTCCATTGCTTTTGGCCACAGCTCTGATGTACTGTGTAGACATGCACAGTACATCAGAACTGCCGCGGATGCCAGACAGCTGCGGAAGGGCAGCAAAGAGGCATTATACAATGCCATTATTTAAGAAAAGTAATTGTTTCTTTTCTTAAATAATGTCATAGTATAATAGCAATAACCCACTTCTGGGTGTGGGTAATGCGGGATTTAACCACGGTTGTCTTTGTTTGGTCCCTCGGGCTTCACCCTCGGGACCAAACCATGCCAACCGTGGTTAAATCCCGCATTACCCACACCCAGGCGTGGGTTATTGCTATATTAGTAGCATGATAGCACATGATTACAGAATAACATAACGCAGATCTTAAACATAAAACATGTCATCACCTGGTATTACTATCTGAAACACTTAAAAAAAAGTTATTTACTAATCTAAAAATATTTATATTTGTTCTTGAATATAGAAATACTTGGCTTATTTAAAAAAAAAGATGGAAGAGAGTGTTTTTGATTCATAACTAAGCCTCTCATAGGTTCATAGGTATATACTAGGTTATCTGCCCTAGGGCATTTATAAGCCTAGCCAGAGTGTATTTTGCTTCCGCCTCCCTATTAGATTAGCCTACTGTGCCACTGTAAAGTAGGTCACATAAGGTACCCTTTTAAGATTAGTTTACTGTGCCTCTGTCTAGCAGGGACACAGAAGAGATCCCAGGGGTGAATTTGCGATTTCCCATCCACGCGTCCAGATTTCGCTTGAAGAGGGTCAGCGAGGGGCTATGTCTAACATGAATTGGGATTCTATTCCAATGTGAGGGGAGCCTCTGGGAAATTAATCTGTCCCTCCAGCATGTCCTATTTATTTTTGTGCTGAGGTTTAGGTCCCTGGAGCATGTAGCTCTAAGGGACTTGGGTTTTATGAGGTGGAGCATGTCCATTAATTCTGGGTTTGACATGGCTTTGTACGTCAGACATAGATCACCTCTGAGTAGGCAGTAAGCAACTGAGTAGAGCTGGAGTTTCTTTAGTCGAGCTGCATAGGACATCTGTTTGTAGCCCATGATCCTCTTGGTGAGGTACTTTTGGGGTCTCTCCAGTTGCTGCAGATGTCTGGTAAGGTACACCCCAAAAGGGGCATTGTATTCAATTATGGGGCTGATGAGTAGAGGGGCACAATGACCTCTCTTGATCTAGATGTGAACCCTTTCGTGATAAGGTGGGCTATATAGAAGGTCTTTCTAACCACTTTGGCAATGTGATTATCAAAGGAGGGATTACTATCTACGTTGGTCCCCAAATCTCTAATTACTTCTTCCGAACTTAATGGATTACCACCTATGTGGTAATTTGTGGGAACCTTGTTTTTCCCAAAGGGGATGACTATGCACTTTTTAGCATTTAGCTTGAGGCCATGGCTCTGGCACCAAGCATCCATCTCTGTGAGACCCTTTTGGAGGATGCTTGTGTCAGCTGGAGATTCGATTATGGTCCCCAGTTTGCAGTCATCTGCGAACTTTGTCAGCCATAATCCCTCCGTGTTAGCCTGAACCTCAGAGAAGTATATACCGAACAAGAGAGGTCCCAGAACTGAGCCCTGTGGGACACCACTTGCAACTGGTTTGGATTCGGACATGGCACCTGCGATTCTGACCATGTGGGTTCTATCTTTGAGCCAGTTTGCAACCCATCTTGTGATATAGGGGTTGATATTTAAGCTGGTAAGCTTATTTATGATGCCCAAGTGGGGTATTGTGTCGAAGGCTTTTGCGAGGTCCAGGTAGGCTGTGTGGACTACCTTGCCCTCATCTATGGCTTTGGTAACTGTTTCAAAGAAATCAACTAGGTTTAAGAGGCAAGATCTGCTCTTAACAAAGCCGAATTGGGTAGGGTCCAGTATCTGGAGGCTCCTGATGTCTTTGTTTATGAGTTCCATGATAATATGCTCCATAGCTTTATGGACCAGACTAGTCAGGCTTATGGGTCGATAGTTTCCGGGGTCCGTTGTGGCACCACCTTGTGGAGTGGGACCACTGTAGCTGTACGCCATTCTTTGGGTACATATCCTGTAGTAAGGCTAAATTAGACCAGTGACAATGTGAGGGTTCATTTCTTCTTGGAGCTCATGTAAGACACAGCCTGGGACACCGTCCAGTCCCATAGATGCTGCGTTTTTTGCTTTGGAGAGGGCAGCTTTCACCTGTGCATCTGTGATGTCAGGGAAGTTACATTCAGTTGAGATAGGCATTTGCTCCTTTGGGGGAGAAGGGGGGAGAAGTTTGCACTGAATCTGTCTGCCAGGATGTTGGCTAGGTCTGTAGGTTCGGTATATTTTGTACCATTATGCAACAATTCAGAGCATATCTGGGAGTTTCCGCCCATGTTCCTGACATAACTAAAGAAGGCCTTGTGATTATCTTTAGTGTCTAGGGCAATTTTTCTTTCGAAACTGACCTTTGATGATTTTATGAGGGATCGAAGTTTCTTGCTAATACTGATCAGAGATGCCTTCCCTTTTTGGGATTTTGCTCTGTCATGTAGCAGCTTCCTCCTTCTGTTGTATAGCTTATTTATTGCTGGGGTCCACCAGACCAGTCTCCTGTTTTTGGAGGAGTGAGTCTTGGTTTTTTTTGGGATAGCACGATCCATGCATTCCTGCTGGTGCTCATAGAATGCATTTGTAAAGGATTCTGCGGATTGGGCTGTATTATCCTCTGGCCCAGGGGCTTTGAAGGATTCCACCTCAGTCTTGAGAAGTGCAAAGTTGGCTTTTGAGAAATTCTTTACAGTGATTTCCTTGGCTGGGGGTGGGGACAGGATATGGATGTCCAGGGAAATTTGTTTATGGTCTGATCTTACAAATAAGGGGTTTACCTATGGTGTGGAACATAGAGTCCCCATGTTGGTGATGACCAGGTCCAATATGTTGTTCCCTCCTGTGGGAGTGGTGACCAGTTGTTCCATTGCGTTAGAGTTTATAAATTCAAGGAACCATTGGGCGAGGGTGTTTGGGCTTGAGTAGTTTTCCCAGTCAATGTTTGGGTAGTTGAAGTCACCCAGTAACATAGTGTTTGGAGAAACCTTCATATTCTCCAGTATTCTCAGGAATGCCAAGTGGGGTTCCTGTAATAGGGAGTGTGTTCTGTAGCAGGCTACAAACTGAAAGGCAGTTTTGCCCGCTGTTAGTTGCACATGGATGGTTTCCGATACTTCGTGTAGTGCCACTAACCTGGAGGTGTAGGTAACTTTGATGAATATAGACCCCCCCCTTTTGTGCTTTGGTCCGAGTTTTGGGGCCGAAATGCATGGTATGAGTTATAACCTGGTAGTGCTGGGGTGCTCTCAGGAACCTTGAACTAGGTTTCTGTTACTGCACAGACATCGATTTTCTCCATATTGAGGAGAGCCTCGAGTGCGTGCATCTTGAGGTTTAGACTTCTGGCATTGAGTAGCATTACCTTTAGTTTTTTTATCCTTGGGTTGTCTATGGAGGTGGGTTTGTCCTTTGAGCCTTGCCTAAGAAAGGCACTATGGGGGTGGCAAGAGCCTTGGCCAGTATACGAAAGCCTAAGGGTGACAGGTGCAAGCCGTCCCTAGCGAAGCAACGTGGCTTGTCTAGCATGTCATCCCAGGCTGACAGACACTGGATCCCCTTTGAATGGCACCAATACTTTAGCCAATTGTTGAAACTGATCATTTTGTCTTTATACTGTGGCATCTTTCTTGGTGAGGGCAAGATGCTACTCAAGGTCAGGGTCATACCAGCCTGGGCTACATGGTTAGACAGCTCCTCTATGTCTCTTTTCATGTAGTCCAGGGAGGTACGTCTCAGGTCATTCACACCAGCATGGACAATGACGGAGTCATACTTGTACTTGCTTCGGAGTGACCTGAGTGCTTGCGTTATGTGGCAGATCCTGGCACCCGACAGGCAGCTTATAGTGACCTTCTCCTTGTTCAGTCTGGTGAGCGGGACGTCAGTGTGCCAGACAATAGAGTCCCCTATAACAAGTGTATTTGGTGTGTTGTGTGGCCTTAAGGGCTGTGACTGTGAGGCACACTGATTTTGTGAGATATGTGATTTGTGGGTATTGTTGAGGGGTGGCTGTTGCTTGGATATCTGCTTAGGAGGTCTTTGCTGTTTAGGTAGATTTATATTTAGAGCCTCCGAGTATGTTTTTCTGTGTTTATGTGTTGGGTATGCAGATGCAATAGGTCTGTGTGAGACTGGATTTGTGGTGTGGGCGGTTACCTTTTCCTCCTGACTGACTGTGCCATTCTTGGGTTGAGAGAGCTCTGCCTCCAGTTTGGCTGCCTAACTGTAGCTCTCACATGTATTACAGTTTGTTGGAAGGAGGAGAGGGTTGTCTGTGTTCATAAGGCAATTGTAACATTGCCTCAAAATTCCCAGATTCACCAGCTGGACTGGAGAGTAACCTTGAAACTGATGCTTGGGCATACCAGATTAGTATAGGGAACTGTTTTTTTACTGATGAGATTAGGGAAGGGAACTGATTTTTCACTTGATCAGGAAGGACCAATCGGAAGCCTAATACTTATGAGAAGTCAAGGAGGGTGTAGTGCTTTAGTTAGTTAGTGTTGCCTTATAAGAGCTGAGCAAGTGCAGGGCTTTAGAAAGAGAATAGAGTGATTACTTTGAGAGTTTGAACAGTTCTAAGGGAAGAAGTGAAGAGCAGACTTTGTGGAGCCAGGAATAGTTTAAACCTGTTTAGGCGGCGCTGCCCGATGCTGCTCAGTGCCAAAACTGCACAAAAAGAGAGTTATAGGGTTTTAAGAGAGAGAGATCAAGGAGTTTAGAATTGACCCAAAATGGCCAATAAAACTACAGCTTCTAGGTAGTAACCACTCCTCCAGGGACAGGCAGGCTATTCAGTGTTAACCACTCCCACTGGTGAACACAGAGACTTCCCTTTAGCCCAAGCAAGCACTGGCCTTCTAGAAACTTACAAACAGTTCAGAACAGCAAATCTGTAACTGAACTTTCTTAACTTCCAGAAAGTGGGAAAAAAGCAAGATTTTTTTTTTCTTTTTGTTGTAGTTTAAAGGTAGCAGAGATACACAAGCAGCAAAATAATCACAACAGTGCAATAAATGACCCCACACTTGAGTGCTAGGCCAAAATTAGGTAAAATGCAGTTTTTAGAGAAAAAAATGATTTTAAATTAAGTGCAACACAGGAAGTGCAGTAAACAGGCTCTAGATGTGTTCCAAGTACTGTTACTGTTACAGATATAAACTTTAGCAAGCCAGAAAATGCCAAAAAGTAGGTGGCAAAGCAGTAAAACTTTCTTCTCTCAGCGTTTTCTCCCCTTGGTAGGTGCTTCAGCAACAACTCATTTTATCCTGATAAGCTTATAACTGGACCTAATAATTCAATAATAGTATATTTGTTTTTTTTTCCTTATTTAATGTGTTTAATGTGTTCACAACAGATTTTAAGTTGATATAATATCACTGTATGCACTTAAGTTTTTGTTTTGACTCTCATATCAACTTCACAATGCCATTAATGGTCTAATTCGCACCTTAGAGATTGCAAACTTGTTTTGAATCCCTTTTGTAATTAAAAACAGTTTCCCACCTTGTAAAGTTACACTTTACCTCAGTTAACAAGGTAGAAAGGATCTGAGAGCTGTTTTCTTCTTGTAAAGGTGATGGCGGGTTGCAAAGACACAGAAGTGTTCACAGTGTGAAAGTAATCTTTGAACTTACCAGGAAGTACTTCATTAGAATGCCACAATGGAAGAAAGCAAGCACTGGCTTTGCAGATGTTGCTTAAACTCCTAGGACATCTCTGTGAATAAAGTAAGTGTCTTTATAGGCTAAGTAGTGCTGTAAATGATTTGTGAATTCTTAAATAGCTAAACATTATGCATTACTTAAACTATGAACAGTATCACAAGTCAGAGCTGGATTGCAGGTAGCTATGCAGTAGCTGTCAACCTCTTAGCACAACGAATCTGGACAGACCCAAAAATAATGGGGGAGAAAGCCTCAAAAATAGGGACAAATTTTAAATATTGTTCTTGAAAACTTGGAAAGTTGCTAGAGTAAAAAAAGCTTGTGTTGTCATGCATTTTCTGGGGGATGTGAGGTCTGAGGCTCAAATGCCTGTCATTATTTAATGAATTCATTCTTCACTAATTCACCACAAAAATCCTGAAGATCATGGATTTTATAAAGAACAGGTTAAAAATATGGGACAATAGTCTGGACATTGTGCGAGAATCTGTACAGTGGAGAGGTATGAGCTATAGTGCATATCTGAATAGAATGCACTAGGTAATATTAAATATTAATATAAGTAAATGCACTGAAAGGCAAAGAATGTATATAATATATTTATCCTTTTAATGACAACCACATGTTTAACATTTAATACTGGTTCTAGTGCTAACAGCAGTTGAGTTCTTCTAACAAGATTAAAAGTATAATATCTACTGCAGTTGAGGATACTGTATTCTAATTGCACCCAAATAGAAAGAAGTGATTATTGAACATAATTCTCTCTTTTATTCTCTTTAAATTCAATGAATGTAATTTTCATCTGCTTGTTTATTATAACATTTGTGTTTGCACATTGAGTATTAAGTGAATTAATGTATTGTAAAAATATTTGAAATACTTTAAAGTATTAGCTGCAAACATAATGCTATATAAAAACAATTTGTGGAGTATAATCTTATTTCAACATATATACACTAAATTTTTGCTCTTCAATTATTCATTATTAATACAGACATTTGAAGAGAGAGAAGGTGAGGGGGAAAGAGGATTTTTTTTTTCTACTAATTAAAATAAGAAAAAAATGTTTACATAAACATAGATATTAGTGAAGCATATATCAAAATGTGATAAAAATAATCTGAAACCCTGC
The DNA here is from genome assembly GCF_019279795.1 of Protopterus annectens. NCBI lineage: Eukaryota > Metazoa > Chordata > Ceratodontiformes > Protopteridae > Protopterus > Protopterus annectens. Next base: position 1,857,311,716 of record NC_056739.1, on the reverse strand, counting down.
AGATTTTCACTAGTGATAAGTCTTTTTAAAGAAGTGTGTGTCTTTGATCCTGATTGCTTGCATTATGTCGGTAAGCTAGTTATACACCCAACAGGTTGCAGGGGGGGTTAAAATTTGAGCAGGTGAGTATATTGAGCATATTTCCCCAGGAGAAAGTTTAAAAGGCCTTAAATAAATTAAGGAAGGTAAGTTGTACTAATTGAATGCTAGCCAGAGCCACAGATACTCTTAAAGACGTCTACTGAATACATTAGCCAAGACATACCTTATATTAATCAGGTTGGGTTATATTAAGGGATTATAGACCGTCAATAACATTGTTTTTGAGTGTCCAATTAATGTGCAAACCTAGTTATAGATGATAATTGTAGATTTAATGGATGTATTGTTTCAGAATTAGACAAAGGCCACTTCTGTATAGTTTTTTCCTCTTATATTACTCATATTATTTAAACATTCCATAATATGCATTTAATGCTGCTATGATACCAAGTCAAGTACTGATTATATTAGCTAATGCACTTCTTAGAAGTACTGTTCTTATATTAGTTAAGTTACAGTATAAGTGAAGAAGATGCATGTCCTATCTTTTAAGAGTACTTCTATCTGTTAAGAGTACTTCAAGATTATGTTGGGAATACAGAGCAAGCATTTTCATAACACTATTTATTAAGTTTAGACCAGTTATTTTCTTATCACCTGACATATACATTTCTCAACATTGTTCCTAATTTTGTCAACTGAGGCTTAAATAACAATAGCTCTTAATATAAAGCATAATCTTCCATTGGTTATAATTTGTAATATAAACAAAATTGGTAATACTTTTAAGTGTTTAATTCTTGTGATGTTTATTACTAAGATTATTTTTCTACTCATATTTTCTATCAATCATCCATACTATTACATGAAAAGGTTTTATTAAAAAAGATGTAGTTTTAAATAGTATAATATTTGTTAATTTAAGCTATATAAGGCTATTATTGATAATATTATAGTATTAATAGCATTAAAGCATGTGTTAATAGTACTATTGTTTATTCACATAGAATTAGGAAAGATGTTTCCATTTAGACATAATATAGATAATCAAAGTTATCAGATTGGTTATTAAACAAACAATTATAGTTAGATATTAATAAGAAGTTATATGTAATGATATAAACTAGTGGAAAATGTATTTTACATTAAAGGTTAGGTAGAATAGTGGATAGAGATTTTATGAAGATGATAGAGTGTGATTTGAATGATTATATCATCAAATCAGGAATGTTACATTCCATGTTACAGGTTGAAAATAGTTTTGTTATTTTTGTTATTAAATACTTTTTATTATTTGTTCATAACAAAGGAGTCCAAATTCAATATCTACCTGCTTTTAGTAAACCATTATTTCATTTGTCTAGACTTGATTAAGTTTAGAAATGGCAATGTTTAAATGTATTTCACTAAACATAAATGGACTAAAACAGTCCAATGAAGAGGGGTGGTTTGTTAAAATATCTTAGAAACAAAAAAGCTGATATAGTGTTCCTTCAAGGAATTGGTTGATTTGCATTATAATACCAAAGGAGAGGAACTATGATATTATGGAAAAAACATCAACTATTCCTAAAGTGATTGATTTTTATACTGACAAGAACAATCTGATGGCATTAGTTGTACTTGAAATAGACAAAATGTTTACTTTTGTTAACATATATTGGATTCCTGGAAATGGTTGTAAAGTAGCAGAAAAGTATTTAGATCTTATAACTTTGCACACAAGAGGTGAAATTCTAAAGGCAGGGGATTTTAGTTGCATACTTACAGAAAAGGACACCTCTAATGACAAGAAATCCAAAATTACTGCTACTGCTAAACAGTCATTTTTTCCTAATATGATGGATCTTAGAGCTATTTATAATTTAAAATTGGCAAATACACTAAATTATACCCATTATTCCTACAGATTTGGTACCCAAATAAATCTCAATAAAGTATTCAGTTTTAGTGGACTATACTCAAAAGCAGAAGTATCAATAACATCCTGTCCTTTGTCTGACCATAATACTATTACTTTTAAAATTAATTTAAAAACAAGTGAACTAATACATTGGCAAAGAATACCAGCATAGTTAATTAAACTTAAAGGATATAAAGCATGGTGTCTAAAAGAATTAGAATTTTTATGGATGTTAATAACAATGGCAAAGTTTATAATATTATCCTGTGGGATGCATTAAAAACTTACTTGTATGGTAGAACAAAGAGTTTGTACTTATCAAAAAGAAAGGCATGAGATAATGAATTAAAAGCCCATCAAACAAAGATTGATATCTTAAAATTAAAATTAAAACCCTGCAATAAAAGTATAGAACCAGAGTTAAAAACATTAAATAAAAAAATACATGGAAATATTAAATAATAAGGTTGCAATAAACTTAGGGAAGCTCAAGTTACAAACTTACACAGCAAATCCTAAGAATATGCATAGAATACCTACAAGATTAAAAGTGCTAAATAACATTAATCATATTTAGAAAATTAAAAGCATAACAAAGCCACTAATTTAAAAGACATTTTTGGAAGTATTCAGAGGGCATTATGATGAAATGAATAACAAAGATCTAATATTGGATAATACTGATAATTTTTAAAAGACTATTGCACATAAAGTTACAAAAGAACAAAATAATTTGTTAGGCAAATCTTTTACTATTAGGGAATTAAAAAAACAAATAAAAACTTTAAAAAATAACAAAGCTCCTGGCTTAGATGGTTTACTACCAGAGTTATAGGTTCATAGGTGTGTACTAGGCCAACGGCCCTGGAGCCTTTATAAGCCTAGCCAATAGAAGTGCCCTGGCATCTTGCTGCCATTAGTTCCTGGTGCATCTATCAAGTGGAGCCATTGGAGTGATCCCCGGGGTGAACTTTCTATTTCCCATCCACTCATCAAGATTTCTCTTGAAAAGGGCCAGCGAGGGGCTCTGCTTGACATGTATGGGAAGTCTTTTCTAGAGTATGGGCAGTCTCTGGGTTATGAACCTGTCCCTCCAGCATGTTCTGTTGATTGTGGTAATAAGGTTGAGGCCTCTGGAGTATGTGGTGTGGAGGGACTGGGATTTCTTTAGGTGTAATATTTCTAACAAGGCTGGGTCAGACATGGCTTTGTAAGTCAAGCAGAGATCGCCTCTTAATAGATGATATGAGACAGAGAAAAGCTGGAGTTATTTGAGTCTGTCTATGTAAGGCATGTGTTTAAGGCCTGGAATCCTCTCCAAGAGGTACTTTTGTGGCCTTTCCAGTTGTTGCAGGTGTTTAGTGAGGTACATGCCAAATGGGGCATTATACTCGATGATTGGTCTAATGAGAGAAGAGTAGAGAGAGATGATGACCTCTTTCTTCCTGGATGCAAAACCCTTGTTAATGAGATCTGCCTCATAGAAGGACTTTCTGACCACAGTGGCAACATGGTGGTCAAAGGAGAGGTTGCTGTCAACCTGTGTCCCTAGATCTCTTATGACGGCTTCAGTGTTCAGTGGGCTCCCATCAATGTGGTAATTAGTGGGAACCGAGTTTTTCCAAAGGGAATGACAACACATTTTTTGACATTAAGCTTAAGGCCATGGTTTTGACACTAGTCGTTGGTCTCAGTGAGGCCTTTCTATAGGATGTCTACATCACTTGGGGAGTTAATAATGGCTCCCAGCTTGCAATCATTGGTGAACTTGCTCAGCCAGAGTCACTCTGTGTTGGCCTGGACTTCTGAGAAATAGATTCCAAATGGGAGAGGACCCAGGAACCATCCCTGTGGGACTCCACTCGTGAGTGGTCAGCAGTTTGACTTGGAGTCTGCTACTTTCACACTGTAGGTTCTATCTGTGAGCCAATTTACAACCCACCTAATGATATAGGGGTTGATGCTTAGTTTGGTGAGTCTATCAATAATTCCTGAGTGAGGAATGGTATCAAAGGCCTTGGCCAGATCAAGGTAGGCTGTATGAATGGCTTTGCCCTCATCCACAGCTCTGGTGACTGACTCAAATAAGTCAACCAGGTTGAGCAGGCATGATCTACCCTTCACAAAACCAAATTGCATGGGATCCAGAGTTTAGAAATTCCCTATATCCTTGCTAATTAGGTCCATGATGATGCGCTCCATAGCAGTACATATCAGACTCATCAGGCTAATGGTGCGATAATTCCCAGTGTCTGTAGTCTCTCCCCCTTTATGGAGAGGGATGACTGTATCAGTGTGCCATTCTGTAGGGACAAAGCCTGACATGAGGCTGTGATTGAACAGGGCACACAGGTGTGTGTATTCCAGATACTGTACTAATAACTCTTACAAATCCTTTTGATGAAGTCAAAAGTTCATTACATATTCCACATTCTTGGAAATGCTCTTTGATCTCCCCTATTTTAAAACAAGATAAAGACTCCAAGTTATGCTCCTCATATTAACCCAGTTCTTTGTTAAATGTTGACTATAATTTTTTTATGGCTATTATAGCTAAAAGATTAAATAATATAATGCCAGGTTTAATGGGTAAAGAATAAACTGGATTGATTTTGGGGAAAAGTGCATTATAATATCATTAGAGTTGTTTCTTTAATAGACTTCACTAATAATAATAAAAAAGAGTTGTAGATTCTATCTTTAGACATTAAGGCTTTTGATACAATAAATTAGTTATATTTACAAAAAACTAATTTTTCATTAAAATGTATAGACTTAATAATGAAGTTATATAATAACACTTATTTCTTTGTTAAAATTGGTTCTCTTCTTTCTAGTTCATTTAAAAGATCAAGGGGAACAAAACAAGGATGTCCACTATCCCCATTACTCTTTGCGCTATCTATAAAAACTATTGTCACATTTATTAGAAATAATAAGGAAATAGTTTTGGTCAATGACTCATATAACTCTAAGATCCAGTTATTCGTAGATGATGTTTTATTAACTATTGGTAACATTGAACCTTCAATATAGAGTGTTGTTAAATCAATAAACTACTTTTGAGAAAATTTCAGGATTCAAATTTAATCACAACAAAATGGAAATAATGCTAATAAATAAAAAAATAATATCTAAGTTTATTTTATTTATTTATTTTATTGCATTTGTTTACCGGGAAATTCCACTGGGCCTAAAAGAGCCCATTTTCAGTGGAAGCCGGGGAGAAAAGCTCCAACGAGATACAGAAAAAATATAAACATTAATTAGTACAGAAGTAGAAACAGTGTTATAGATATTAAATATAGTAACATATACAGAATATATACATAAAAGCAGGAATCTAGTTTGTTTGATTACAGTAATATATATATATATATATATATATATATATATATATATATATATATATACATACATTAAAGTAGAATTCAATGAATTCAGAGTGGTATAAACAGAGATAGATTAATCAGTATTATTGTACCAGTATTAACAAGTGAAGATAAAAATAAATATGGAGAAAGTATCATCAGTCACTAGTAGCAAAAGACATAGGAGTTTAGTAATCATATACGGAGAGTGAAGAGGTTAGGTTATAGAGCAGAAACATAGCCAGGAAGAGTTGAGATGATTTTTCAGTATTTGTTTGAAGGTGGTGGTGCTGCCTGTGTTTTTTATAAAAGGTGGAAGTGAGTTCCATAGTTTGGCGATCGTGAAGGAATAGAGGAGATGACCAGCAGGTAAGGTGGGCTTATCTACTTTTAGAAGTAGATGATTTTCAGATCTTAGATGCCTGCTGGGATGGTATTTGGCAAGTAGATTTGAGGGAGCAGGACAGTCTGTGGGTCTGTAGATTATTTTGTGCACAGTAGTTAGTTGGGTGAAGAGAGATGGTAGGGGATTTCCAGCTACCCTAAATGTTTCAGTGACTTACAGTGGTGGGATGAGAATTTGGCCTTGGTGGCAAATTTTGCTATTCTGTTGTAACACATAGCAAGTTTGTATTTTGTAGAATTTTGGATATTAGTGAGGAGAGGGGCACCATAAAGGAGAGAGGGTAATAAAAATGTAGTTGCAAGGGTTTGTCTAGTAGAGAGGCTAAGAAAGTGTTGGTGCCTGTAGAGCATACCAAGCTTTTGATGTTTTTTTTTATATTGTTTATATGTAGGTCAAAGTTAAGGTTTTCATCTATAATAATGCCTAGTAATTTAGTATGTGGGACAACTTCTATAGTGGTATTGTCTTGAGCTTGTATAGTGAAGAGTTTTTTTAACAAATGGAGTGGTTTTCTTAGGAGTAAAAATTACTAGTTTAGTTTTTTTTTTTTTGATTTAGGGCAAGATGATTGTTAAGCATCCAAGATTCAGTAGAGGTGAGGGCATTCTGGGTAATTTGCTGGAGTTCAGAGCTGGAATTTGCAGTGCATATTATTGTAGAGTCATCAGCATACTGGATTACTGAGCACTGTGGGAGAGTGGTGTGAAAGTTGTTAATAAAGATGCTAAATAAGAGAGGACCAAGTATGAAGCCTTGGGGTACTCCTGTGGAAGTATTGAGGAAGGGAGAGTAAGACTGTTGCCATTTGGTGGATTGCTGCCTATTGGAGAGATAGCTGTTGAACCACTGTAGGGTAGGGGGAGAAATGTGGAGGGTAGATAGTTTAGGGAGGAGGATAGTGTGGGAAATGGTATCAAAAGCTTTGGGGAGGTCAAGGAAAAGTGAAGCAATTATTTTACCAGAATCCCGTGCCCGGTTAACTGCATCAAGGAAGGATAGGAGGGCAGTAGTGGTACTGTGTCCTGGTCTGAAACCATGCTGAGTGGGTGATAAAATTAGATTTTCATGCAGGTGGTTCAGAAGTTGGGCAGGGATGCATTTTTCTAGTATTTTAGAGAGAGGTGAGAGAATTGCTATGGGTCAAAAGTTTGTGGTGTCTGTGTTGGTGCCACCTTTGTGTAAGGGGAGAATGAATTTTTTTTCCAGATGTCTGGGACAAGGGATTCTTTAATTGATCTGTTAATGAGTATGCTTATGGGATAAGCTATAGAGTTTGCTGCTAGCTGCAGCAAGTGAGGGCGTAGATTGTCAGGGGCCAGAGTACAGGGTTTTAGCTTAAGTAAAAGTGTTTTATTGTGCTGGTGGGTATGGGGGAGAATTTTAGGTTAGGGTTGAGGGTAGACTTGTTTTCTGAGATGATTTGGTCATCAGCTGTCTTGGTGGTGGTACTGTTAACAGTAGGAAAGGTGGTGGTTAGGTTAGCTATGGTGTCAATGAAGTAGGAATTGAAGAAGGTAGCAAGTTCAATGGGGGGGGTTGTAGGTCAGGGGATGGATTGCTTTGATAGCCTGGGTGTAATAGTTGGCTGATGGAGAACCAGAATTTTTGGGGATTATTTTTATGTTGGCTTTGTAGATGGAAGCAGTGGTCTTTTTTATCAGTGGTTATTAGACATTTTGCCTGGTTAGGGAGTTGCTTGTAATGTAGTTGAGTTGAGGGGTCTTGTTTTTTCTGCCATAATTTCCAGATTTTATCCCTTGTGGACATTACTTCTTTGGTGGATTTTGAGAGCCAGCATGCATGGTTATGTTTTATTCATTTTTGGTGGGTGGGTGCTTGCCTATTTAGGATGTCTAGAAATGTTTAGTTAAGGAATTCAACAGCCTCATTAAGTGGTAGGGCTTTGAGGGATTTCCAGTTTACTTTAGCTAAGGTTTCATTAAATATGGATGATTGGAACTTAGTAAAAGTTCTGGTAGATTTGTATTGGTGTTGGCCTGTGGTTGGAGTAGTTTTGCGTATGATATATGCTGGGTGGTGGTCACTAATGGTATTAGGTAGTATGCCTGCATTGATGACATTGAAATGGTGGGACACTAATATCCAGTCTATTGTGGAGCCCCAGTTGTAATTTTTGTGAGGTCTGGTGATGTCTTCATCTAGTTGGGAGAAGTTGTAAGGATTTATGTTTTTTGAGGGGTTGCTGTGGCCTATATCTAACCAATCAATATTTACATCACCTAGAATGATGGTTTCATTATCTATATTTTCAGAAGTCCAGGCAAGTATGTTTTCTAATATTGGTATGTTGTTTCCTGGGGGAATACAAAGAGCAATTATGCAAATGTTTTATGGTTGTTAAGTTTTAATATAGAGATTAAAAGTTCGGCTGGGGAGAAGTTGGGTGTTGGTTTTGAGTAAGGAATTAATGTGTAATTGCTAGGGAAGTGTATTGCTACTCCTCCTCCTCTCTTGTTGGGTCGATCAACTGTCAGGCATGAGTAGCTTGGGGGTTGAAATTCAGTGTCTTTTATATATGATTTCAACCAGGTTTCGATAGCTGCTATAATATCTGGGTTGTACTTAGAAATCCACACATGTAGTTCAGGTATCTTGTTTCTAAGGTTTTGGAGATTTATGGTTAATAGCATAAGAGATTTGCTAGGTTTGCTGGAGCTGAGGGGGGCTGGGCCTGGATTGGGTTGCACATCACCACACTGGGAAATAGTGCTTAGGCAAATTGTGTAGGTTATACTTCTCATTTTTTTCCTAAAAATGGTGTATGATAAAGGGAGTATCTTTGGAGAGGTAGAATTTTCACTTTGCATAGTACAGAGGTATTAGCTGTGAATAAGCTAGGGTGGATGTCTGTGTGTGTGTGTGTGTGTGTGTGTGTGTGTGTGTGTGTGTGTGTGTGTGTGTGTGTGTGTGTGTGTGTGTGTGTGCGTGTGGGTGTGTGTGCGCGTGTGTGTGCGTGCGTGTGGATGTGTGCTGCAGGTGGGTGTGTGCTGCAGGTGGGTGTGCGCGCGTGGGTGGGTGTGTGCATGTGTGGGTGTGTGCATGTGTGGGTGTGTGCGTGTGTGCATCTGTGTGTGTGTGTGTGTGTGTGTGTGTGTGTGTGTGTGTGTGTGTAAGGCTGATTCAAGGTATTGGCCCAATCTAGTGTCAATTGGCTGGAACCTAGCTGTGAATAAGCTAGGGTGGATGTGTGTGTGTGTGTGTGTGTGTGTGTGTGTGTGTGTGTGTGTGTGGGTGTGTGGGTGTGTGTGTGTGTGTGTGTGTGTGTGTGTGTGTGTGTGTGTGTGTGTGTGTGTGTGTGTGTGTGTGTGTGTGTGTGTGTGTGTGTGTGTGTGTATGTGTGTGTAAGGCTAATTCAAGGTATTGGCCCAATCTAGTGTCAATTGGCTGGAACCTAGCTGTGAATAAGCTAGGGTGTGTGTGTGTGTGTGTGTGTGTGTGTGTGTGTGTGTGTGTGTGTGTGTGTGTGTGTGTGTGTGTGTGTGTGTGTGTGTGTGTGTGTGTGTGTGTGTGTGTGTGTGTGTGTGTGTGTGTGTGTGTGTGTGTGTGTGTGTGTGTGTGTGTAAGGCTGATTCAAGGTATTGGCTCAATCTAGTGTCATTTGGCTGGAACCCTTCATTGATGGGGTGTGTACACCTTTTAAGCCTTAAAACCTAACAAAAACTAAGTTGTAATTCACCTCTTACAACAGAAAAGCTGTAGGGTGTCAGGTTCTTCCTTTCTGGAGTTTTATTTGATTATGATAGTCAGCTTCAGTGGATGAAGTGGAAAATGTGTATTGTAGTTAATCCCAAGTGGGAGGGGGGGCGGCTATCACAGGAAAGAAACCCATGCAACTATTACAACAGAAACGCTGTAGGGTGTCAGGTTCTTGCTTCCTGGAGTTTTATTTAGTTATGATAGTCAGCTTCAGTGGATTCAGCCACGGTGGTGCAGCGGTAGCATTGTTGCCTCACAGCAAAGGTTCTCCCATTCGATTCTCGTCTGGAGCGCCTTCTGTGTGGAGTCTGCATGTCCTCCCCGTGGTCGAGTGGTGTTCGATAGACATGCATGAAATGGGCATGCCTTTGTTGAAGGTTGGGTGTCGAGCTGGCACCTCAGCATCATAAAAATCTACTGCCAAACATTAGCAGACCAGAGTTCCGCTGTGGCGACCCCTAACCGGGAAAAGCCGAAAGAAGAACAAACAAGTCAGCTTCAGTGGATGAAGTGGAAAATGTATATTGTAGTTAATCCAAAGTGGGGGGGTGGGGGTCACCTAGGAAAGAAACCCATGCAATAGCTGTGCATACACAATGAACAGAGGGGCAGGGAACCTAAAGCAGTTATAGGATGGAAAAACAAACAAACAAAAAAGAGAAATATGATGAAGTTAATTGGGAAAATAAGCAGCTTAAATATTTAGGGGTAAATGTTAAAACAAATTGAAGAGAATCAGTAACACTGAATTATAAAAAACATGCTAATAAAATCTCAAACATTGTTGAAAGTTGGAATAGAACATATTTCTCGGTGGAATATAGACTAATTTTAATAAAAATGATAATATTACCAAAGATATTACATATTGCTCAGTCATTAGTGTTATAGTCCTCCAAGAAAGTCATCAAAAGATCAAATACTGTATTAAAATTTTTGTGGCATCCACAAAAATCAAGAATATCCTATGTTTGGCACACTAAAGGCTGTGATGAAAATGGAATTTGGTTCCCAACATTGCTTTTTGCATAAAATCCACTATTTTAAACATCGTTACTCTTTGGTTTAATTCAACATATAACTCAAATTGGAAATGTTTTCATGAATCAATGTTAGTTTCAAATGTGGCAATGGATATATAATGTAATTTTTCATATAATATTAATATGGCATGTTGGGCACTAAAAGATTATTGTTTGAATAAAAGAAGCATTGCTAAACATACTTTGTGTTTAAAACGGTAATGGAAAGTAATTATCTGGTTAAGCAGTTGATGCTTTTGATTCTTCCTATAGCTTGTACTATACATTGTATAGAGCCTTTTAATGTGAATACAATAACTAGTCTTGAAAAGAGTCATTTTAAAAATTGGTATCAGTTTCTAGAGGGAAATAAGGTAAGTTCCCCAGAAAATGTTTTAGCTAAACATAATGTAAATAATACAAATTCATTAATTATTCAAATCTTGAGAGAGGTTGTACATAGTAATTTACAATTACCTTTAGTTATATATACTAAACCCATCCCTAAAATTTTAGAATTTTTTTTCAGATTAATATTATCTGTTATAAAAATAAGGCATACTTATTTATAATTTATACAGTTTTGAGAATTTACTTTTTAAGCTTTGTTGAATCCCATTGGAAATATTCAACAAAAATAAATAAGGAACCTTTTTCAGAGACTAATAAAAAGCTTTATTTAAAGTCTGCATACAACTCTACATCGTCTATTTATTAGAAAATATTTACTTGGAGGTTTCTACATAGACATTTTTTAATGCCAAGTAAAATATCCCTTTTCTATAAAAAAGAAAACTCGAGGTGCTGGAGATGTAATGAAAATTTAGAAGCCAATTGGAAACATATGGTTCTAAAGTGCCAAAAGGTTGGATTATTTTGGTATGAGTTTAGATGTTTTGTTAAGGCCTTGTGCTCATACAAATGCAAAATATCAAATTCTTTATTATTATTCAATGTTCTAATTCTAGATTCAATTCCTAAAATTCAAGTACCTCTCTTATGGTTGATCCTAATTACCGCCAGAAAAGTCATTAATTTAACATGGAAGAGTAATAGCTATCTCTCTTTTTCATATTTCATATGTCTAGCAAAACAAGTATGTAATAAACATCTGCAAACCTTACATACTAGAACTACAAATGTCACAGACAAGAAATTGTCTTGGCAAAAGCTTAAAGATTTATTAGAAAAATATTAATGTGGTTTCTCAGTTAACAACATTTGTTTTGGACTGCATGTGTGTGTGTGTGTGTGTGTGTGTGTGTGTGTGTGTGTGTGTGTGTGTGTGTGTGTGTATATATATATATATATATATATATATATATATATATATATATATATACATATACATATATAGTTTTGTATTGATTTTTATTGTTTAAACGTTTCATTGTTCTGTTTATTGAAAACCAAATAAAGTAAAAATGTTATTGAAAAGAAACAAACTGCAGAGAAAGAGTCACAATGTCCATGTGGTAGCAAGCCTTAGTAAGGGTCATTTCTGTATTATTTCTCAAGTTGTCACAGAAATATAGGGATGCCATTGTTTCCCTTTACTCAGCCCTCATTAGGCCAGTCATTGAATATAATGCCCCTTTTGTCATATGTATCTAGACACATGCAGTAACTGGAACACTCACACAGTTACCTTAATAAAAGGAAACAAGGTCTATATAACATATCCTACATGTACTGACCCAAAGTCCTGTCACTATACTCAGTATCCAACAGACTGTTAAGAGGTGACCTGTGTCTCGCATATAAGGCATACTCTGTCTCATTACTGATGGATTTACTGCACATCAACAAGTCAAATGGCATCATTAATACTCCATCTAAGGATCTAAATCTCTTCTGCAACATCAACAGAACAGTTTACAGGGACAGGCATATCTTGCAGAGGATACCGCTGCTGAGGAAAAGACTCACCATCCATATAACACAACGTTATCACTGTCCATTTTCAATGGCAAGTTAGATCTATGGATGGAAAATAGAAAATGCACCCCAGAATTGCCTCCTGTACTACTAATGGAACAGAAGCAGCTCCTAAATGCTTTATCCCATGTATGGGTCCCCTCAAATTATCTATGGTATGATCCCAGTTATTCTGCTCAGGGGTAATATATAATTACTGACCATGGGATGGGTAAGACCAATTTATAACCAAATGGGATATGTTATTTTGACCACAAAAAGGGAAATTGGCTAGGCTTAAAATGGCTCGCAAGGACAGTTAGGCTAGTACTTACCTGTGAACCTATGTGAACCTTTAATGCAAGCAGCATTAGCAGTGGTTGCTTGACAAAACATAACAGCTGATTTGCATCAGTTCAGTGGCAGAAACTGCCATATTGTTGGCAACTACTATTCATGTGACATTGAAATAGCTATGGCAGTAGCAGCAAGTAGCCAGCAATTTATAGCTCAATTCAAAAACATGTTCTTGAGGTGTAGTTTATCAATAGAACTGGTAGAACTGACTTCAGGCATTGGTACACAATTTACATCTAGTATATTTCAGCAGCTTATAGCTGACTACTGTTTCACTCATGCTATGTCAATTCCTCACCCTCCACAATCAAATGGTGAAGTGTAGAGAGCAGTCCAAACAGTGAAAAATCTCCTGACACATATTGAAGTACTCTAGTGTCCTTCACAACTTATACTTAATAAACAACTACAAACTGTTTTGCCAATGTCTGAGTCAATGTTTCATCCAAGAGTAATACTGTACTGTACCACACAAAATAAAAGTAATGACCACAAAGCAAAAGCGTCATACAAAAAAATATGGCCAGCATAATTCTGTACAACAAGTACCTGTTCTACAACCAAGTCAAAAAAATAGTGAGGCAGTACAGGTGTAACCGCGCAAAATTGTTTAGAGCCACATTCATATACAGTGCAAAACAGTGATTGCATTCAGTGTTCCAGATAACGAATCAAGCCAAACTGAGCTGCAAATTACCAGACCGATGCCTAGCAAATCAGTTACTTCCTAATAACTGCTCTGTTTCAACTGAGCATTTGAGACAAGGGCGGAAGTTCATATTTGATTATTAATGATGATAGCTTGAGTACCGTCCGTTCTTTATGATCCAGTGCTCCTGATTCAGTAAATTTCATCTTGACCAATAGCATTAAAAGTTTAGATATATGCTTTGATAACTTGTCTCAGACTGTTAGCAAATTCCTCATGTAGTCATAGATAGAGTTCCAATAATCAGTGTGTCTCCAGGACTGGGTACCTCATGCAAATTCCTGCATATTACCAGATATATCTGTTGTCATTGGGGTATTCAAATAGTGCAGTCATACTTTGCAACATTTCATATGTTGTAGCATTGTTAACATCTAATGTCTTTTTTCCATCATTTCAGTTTAAAGTACAAGTGTATAAATCCAAAATACGTGTATTTCTAGTTGTTGTTTTTCTTTCGGCTTTTCCTGGTTAGGGGTCGCCACAGTGAAACTCTGGTCTGCTAATGATTGGCAGTAGATTTTAACGGTGCTGAGGTGCCAGCTCGACGCCCAACCTTCAATGAAGGCACGCCAATTCTACGCATGTCTTTCGAACGTCACTCGACCATGGGGGGGGGGACATGCAGACTCCACATAAAAAGCGCTCCCGCCAAGAATCGAACGGGAGAACCTCTTGCTGTGAGGTAACAATGCTACCGCTGCATCACCGCAGCATGTGTATTTTTAGTACAAAATAAAAATAGGATTTTTTTCTTTGTAATGGAGGGAGATATCATGGAAAGTGAATTAAAGCTGTTTAGGCGCATGTATGCATTGTTTATATGTGCAAAGTGCTATTGCCTGTTTAATACAAATGTGTAGAGAAGTCTTACCCAAAATGCATTGCATGTACCGAACTAGTGGGCAGATGAATGTAAGATGGTGAACTTTTTATGCTGAGCTGCAATGTAGTTTGTAGCAAAGTTACCTGTTTATTAAAATCTAAGTTGAAACCTGATTTTTTTGAGATGGCTAGTAATAGGCATAGTCTGTATTTTATACCATAGTCTGACAGTCTACTCCTAGATTCATTAATTCAGTACTACCCTATTTCTAGCTAAACATTTTTAGTCTTGCACTCTTAGAGCTTGATAGCAGCAAAGACTGAAACTTGTTTTCACCTCTAAACCTTCATATTTACTCTCGTTACATGGTGGCAGCAAAGAGTGTGCATTTACTGCTTTTCTAGTTATAGTCCTTTAGTCACTCAGACATAGTAACTTTCTTTTACCTTCACACTCTCTTCTGCTGAACCCTTAATTTTTAATGGCAGCCATACCACTCAACCTGCAGACACTGAAAATAGGTTCAAAGTCCTTGAAAAATGTATAAATATCCAGCTAAAAATTGGGACATCTAAGAAACAAGCATAAACTGTGAATACCAGATAGTACATAACTCTTCTTAACTTCCAGTAGGGATGTGTAATATTACTTAAAAACATGTTTAAAAAAACAGAGTGACAAAAAATGTTGGAACATTATAAACACATTATCAAAGAGACAGTGTAAAATCTGTGGGCTTTTTTTTCTTCTTTGCAAAATTCTACCACACAAGGTTATTTATTTTTGCTTTTGAAAAAAGGAGATGTAAGACATGTGTCCTTTTTTTAAAATTACTGTTGACTCTAGCATGTTGGAAACATGGTGTCATTTTCAGTGTATTAGCTCCAAAAAATCACATGTGATGAGGGGGGATTTAAAAAATTGTGTGAAGGGGTAAATCAAGCCTGGAAAAAGAGACATACTTCAATAAAATAGGAATATCCTGTGCAAGGGTAAATCAGGACTAACATAGGAATGCCCCTCCAAAACAGGGACAATTGAGAGGTCTGGTGCAGCACTTATTTTCCTAGTGTAGTCACTTTCCTACAGCTATAAAACTTCATAATCTCCCTTCTTTAACACTCTTAACCCTTTGCTTCAGCACTTATACTCTTTCCACTCCTACTACTGTTACAGCGTCTGGTAGCAGCAAAATCTGTAACCTTCATTCACCTGTGGGCAATGTTTTTCATAACCACCTACTCAATATTGTTCTGAGACTTATGTTTTCTGCACAACTGCGTATACAGCTTAGAATGCACATTAATTTGCAGTCTATGTGCTCAGTTATTAGAAAAAAAGAAAATGTTTTATAGTCTTTAATATAGTAAGGCTGCCCCCTTAAGCTTGATCCTGTCCAGTTTTTGAAAGCCTACTGGGGTTAACCAGTTCTAATGAAACAAATGTTAGAAGTAAAAGAGGAGAACTTATTGTAAAACATTGCCATTGTCAATATTAACATGGCTTTTATTGTTGTCAAAGAAGGCATAAGTATGGCTTTATAATGTCATTGCTGACATCTTACAGTAAATGTCTTAAATGATGCTATGCAAACTAAGGGGGGGTGTAGAAAACAATGCCCATCTCAGTGCCTTTATATTATGTGTACTGCTACACACCTAACTCTTGATAGCAGTTAGAACAGCCTTTGCAGCAACAAAGTTTGCAATTTTCTTTCATCGCTAAACCTTTATACTCTGTCTCTCTCTTATTACTCTCTTTGCAATTGTATCAGCAAGGCTACTTGCCATATTCTTTTTGCTGGAACTATACTTATAGTTTCGGTAGTAGCAAAATCTGTGTTCTTCACTAACATCTGAACCTCTATAATTTCTTCAGTATTACAGTCCTACTCCATAGTGACAGTTATAACAACTGCATTTCTACTCTTGCTATAATTGCACCCTTTCTGCAACAATGTTTGTAACATTCCTTCACCTCTAATCTTTTTTCTATTATCATCCTACTAGTCATTGGCTACTACCTTAATCTTTCTTCAAATAGTTGCAACACTTGGTAGCAACAGACATCCATTTTGAGTATTAACCTTGATAACATTCAGGCAAACAGAGCCTCTACTGTCTGTCTAGTAGCATAACTATGCATTTTCTTTGTTAAGCTTGACAGGAAGTACTATTACCTAAACCCTTCTATCATTAAATTCTTCACTAAAGAGTTTATCATTGTCTAACAGTCAAGGTACCACATAATCTTCCTATGAATGTTTAAACTCATTGGTTAATAGCTTTAACCCCCCACCATTCTTCACCTCACTGCTTTGCACTCCCATTAAGTGATAGTTTTACTAACTGACCCATTTACCAGTACTACATAACTTTGTAGTGCATTTTTTTTGAGAAGTGACTTTAGCAAATGGAATTATGAATGTATGTTTGAATGTTGAATGGACAGAGGCAGTGGTTAGAAAGAAATTAAAGATATGAATAAGGGGTTTAGCTATATTTATTTTATTTTTATTTATTTTATTTTTGTTAACCGGGAAAGTCCGACTGGACACAGGTCCATTTTCAGCGGAGGCCCGGGGAGAAAAGCTCCATGATACAATACAATATTAGATAAAAACAGTACAAAGCAATTCTTAACATTTATAAGTAGTACAGAGGACCATTTACATGGCATGTGATAACTAGAAGAATATACAGTCAGTACTCTAGTAGAATATACAAGTAGGACAAATAATACAAATACATATAAATATATATATATATATATTTTTTTTCCCTTCAAAATATTAGTAGATATAAAGTTGTAATACATTTATGCTTTAGTATAACTGAGAAGTAAATAAATGCCCATAGTGGCATAAAATAGGGTAAAGGTATAGGTAGGATGAGAGTAAGATAATCTCTGTTAGGTATTGTGTTAGTCTAGAAACAGATTAGAGTGTTTTTCAGGTAAGGGATATAGTACAGAACAGTACAAGTGTTGGAATGTTTACTGCTGTTAGATTGATGAAATGTTAGGATGAATCTGTGGGATAGCAGTAGAGCTCAGTAAAGGAAAATGTTGTAGTGTAGCATAGTCCATGCAACTGAGCATAGATGTTGCTACCCTGGGGTATAGCAAGAGCAGAGCCAGATGTTAGAATAGTAGGATTTCAAGAGGTGTTTGAAATGGGTGCAAGAAGTAGTGCTGGTTATATTGTTTGGGAGTGAGTTCCAGGTTTGTGCTGTTGTGCAGGCAAAGAGAGATTTACCTGCTTCATTTTTATGTCTAATTACTTGAATGAGATTTTGGTTGCTAGATCTCAGGGCTCTAGTGGTAGTGTAGGGCTTAATTAGTTGTTGGAGGGCAGGTGTTTTCTCAGGGTAGTAGTAGAGTTTATGTGCAACTATGGCTTGATTGAGTCTAAGTAGCTGAGGAAGTTCCAGCCACTTGAGTTGCATTAGGGAAAGACAGTGATGGGATCTATTTGAGGAGTCTGTTGCAAATTTGGCAATTTTGTTGTAGCATGATTCCATTTTGTGAAGTTCGGTCAGGTGAAGGTTAGTTAAGATAGGGGAAGCATAGAGAAGGATAGAGAGGAGATGGCTTCTTGCAATAGTGGCTTTGGTCTGAATAGTCATGAACTTTTTATTTCTATAGAGTAGACCCAGTTTTCGGTTGACCTTTTTGATGGTTTGTGCTATATGGATATCATACTTTAGGTGGTTATCAATGTCAACTCCTAGTAGTTTGGTGTGGTTGGTTGGTGTGATTTGAATATTGTTTTTGGAGTTTATAGTGAGGTTATAGTCAGAGTTGGATGATCTGCCAGGGGTGAATATTATTAGTTTGGTTTTCTTTGGATTGAGAAGAAGTTGTATTTTAGTAAACCAGGTTTCTGCTAGGGTAAAGTTGTATTGGGTGATGGTGTGTAGTTCCTTAATGCTGGTGGCAACACAGGTTATGGTGGTGTCATCAGCATATTGAACTACTGTGGCAGTGGGTAGTGAATAAGAAATGTCGTTAGTGAAGAGGGAGAATAGCAGTGGACCAAGGATTGATCCCTGAGGGACTCCTATGGAAACTGGTAAGAGGGGGGACAGATTTTCTTGCCAGAGAACTGCTTGTTGGCGTTCTGATAAATAGCTGCTGAACCAGAGTATGGTGGAGGGGCAAATATTGAGACTAGATAGAGTGTTGAGGAGCAGATTGTGGTTAACCATGTCAAAGGCTTTTGATAAGTCGAGGAAGATGGAAGATACGAAAAGACCTTGGTTTCTAAAGTGATTGACTGTATTGGTATAGGATAGAAGGGCAGTGGTTGTGCTGTGGGAGGGTCTGAAGCCATGTTGTGAGTTGGATAGTAGTTTATTTTGTTGAAGATATTGCATTAGTTGCAAGTGGACAACTCTTTCTAGAATTTTTGATAAGGGTGATAGTATGGCAATTGGACGATAGTTGGTTAGCTCTAAGGAGTTGCCACCTTTATGCAGAGGGACAATATGGGAGATTTTCCAGATTTTCAGCTATAAGTTATGGTGGAGCTTGGAGAAGATGGCACTTGAATTGTTATGTTTCTAAAGCAGGGATTTACTCTGGCTGTTATTTGTAAAAAGTGGAAGGTTGCTATAAGTGAGAGTATTCTGTCCACTGCAGGATTGGAGGGGGCCTCCTTTTCACCTGTGGGACAATTATGAGATGAAAAGCTATTTGTAATATTGCTTATGAAATATTTAAGATTGTACATGTAATCATTAGCAAATGAATTATCATATTTAATTTGCAAAACTTTGTGTTTTTGAAATTCATACATAAGGTTGTTGTTTCCATTTCATACTTTTAAATTATGCCCCAGCTTCATGGACATCCATAAAGTTGTCCAAAGTCCATGATAATATTGATAATTACAGAATGAAGCATGATTTGAATAAAAAACATTCCCAAAGGTTCCATCTATAAAAATAAGATTAGACTTAAAAATTAAATACATGAGTCATTCTTAAAGTCTGTCTCACCAAGAAAGTGAAAGCTTATAAGCAAATCTTTATTTGTAAAGCAGAAATCTGATTAATATAAGTGTTTGTTTTATTTGTTAAGCAATGTTTTGACTGTTTTACACAATGCTGTACAGGTAGAGAAAATTTTGATAATTACTAGTATTTTTGCTTATTTTAGGTGCACTCAGACGGTATTTGATAATTTCAAGGCACGATTTCAACTCCTAAGCCATGTCACTAAACATGATGTTTTGAATCAGAAGTTCAAAATGACCTGCAACTGCACAAATATGACCAACCTGCAGTCAGATAAATACACCTTGACTGCATTTTACTCTTTCACCTTCATCACTGGACTACCCGCCAATTGCTTGGCATTATGGGGCCTCATCCAGCTGAGAAAATCAAAACAAAACCTCCCTGTATTCCTGTTTAATCTTGTCGTCTCTGACCTGCTGCAGATAATGATACTGCCATTTTGGATTCACTATGTGATTAAGGGCCATGACTGGACTTTTGGAAAAGAATTCTGTGTGGTCAGTGGTTACATTTTCTATGTCAATCTATATACTAGCATTGGTTTTTTATGTGCCATCTCCATTGACAGGTACCTAGCAATTGTTCACCCTTTTAGGTTTCAAGATCTTCACACTCCCAAATCTGCCATTTTAGTCAGTGTAGCTGTTTGGACTTTCATGATTGTGTTTTGCTGGGCAGGTCTTGGAAGTTCACTTTATAATGAACCACTTTGTTTTGAGAAATACCCTGTAACAGAAAGATATGCAGCTTTTAAAATTGTGACCATTGTAATAGGCTTTATCTTTCCATGCTTGATCCTTGGATTTACATTTCTAAAAATACGAAACAGCATTCGAAAGTCACCCTCACTTAGTAATAAGGAAAAATTACGTCTCACTTGTTTATTTTTTATCATTTTAGTGATTTTCATAGGCATTTTTGGGCCCTACCACATTTTGGGCAGCTATAAATTCACTGCTTATTTTGTATTTCAAGATTGTAATGCCAAATGTAACCATGAAAATAACTTGTTCTTGAGTTACAGAATATGTTATGGACTTACCAGCCTGAACAATATACTTGACCCTCTTATTTATATATTTATATGTGATGATGTGCAGAAGCAATTCCAGGAATGTTTTTCTTTTATTCCAAAGTCTAGAGATGTGTTAGAATCAACAAATTCTATACATATGGGAAACTCAAGCAATATTAACAGTGGCCATCATGTTACATTCCAGATGACAGCAGAAAAGTGATGAACCTTATGATGTGTGATTTAGATATACCACAAATACTGGTGTATTAAGTGACATCAAACATGAAGTAATTGTAGTGCCTTCATTAATATGCCGGAACCCTACTTAACTATACTGCCTTTTCTGAAATAGTTTTTGTAAAGGATCACAAAGAAAAGGAATTTCACAGCTGAGATTCTGCAAGTAATGCAAATCGTGTATATTTAGTTATGACTTCTCTCGATTTTCTCAGGCCTCTACTTTCCCCTTTCATCTTATGGAAGGAACCAGCTATTCAGTCGTTGATTAACTTTCCATTTGACTACTTACTGTATGAAATGTTCTCTTAACTGGTGAATCCAAAACATTCAGGAATTTTATATACACAGTCTATCATTATAATTCTTCATTATGAAGCTGGATGGGTGTTTGCTGGCCTGAAGAAGAGAGGACCAAGTGAAGAATGGATTAAAATTAATATATCCATCTTATGCTTAATGCAAATCAAAATTAGTTGACTGTATGCACTTGTTGTCAATGCTTACAATAAAATGCAGTTGCTTAATTTCATTAAACTCATTCATGTCAGTTTGCAGTGCCAATTGAAGGACATTTGAATAACACTGTCTTTGCCTTATGAAATCAGGAGTGACCATGTCCACTAATGGTGATGCAAAGTGTTGTGTGACTAACATGCATAGCTGATGAGGTAATTGTAATAGGTGCAGTGGCAGTGTCGGAACAGGACAAGAGGAAGAAATGATATAGGTATCTGAATTGAGAGGCCCAGCAGGTGATATATAATACACACACACACACATATATATATATATATATATATATATATATATATATATATATATATATATATATATATATGGGTCTACTTCACATCACCTAAAGCTCATTTGACTGAATTTCATTTGACTGAGACCAGATCACCTAATTTTCAAAATACTGAAAACTCATTTCACTGAATCTCATTTCACTGAACTGTAAGCCATAGACATGATGTAGGTTTCCCTTCACCTGTGACTTATTTGTGATAAAAAGAATTTCTGTAACTTACAGTGCTGACTGAAAGAATACCGATAGTCATGTAGAAAGTAGTGTTGTAGTATTTCTAAATGTGGGTATTTCTCTTTACATTTTGATGGGAAGTATCTAATGTAATATGGCAGATGTGTTGTGTGTTCCCAGCAGTAGTGGCAGTGTGTAGAGTACTGTAAGACATATACAAGGTATATGCTCTTTTCCCCACTGTAGTGCAATGCTGGAGTTAGTATATATAGTTATGGGGGTGTGGTGGGGGTACAGCCCCACACAATGGGGTGTGTGGTAGGCGTACACCCCACCTAGTTTGGTCTATATATATATATATATATATATATATATATATATATATATATATATATATATATATATATATATATATATATATATATATATATATATATATATATATAAAATGACCTATATATATATATATATATATATATATATATATATATAAAATGACCTAACAGACAGTCAGGGAATATGGACATTGCTGTGACTGGATGCCAGCAAGCCAAACAGGAAAATACAGTCAGTTAATGAGAATGTTAAAAAAGGCTAACTTTTTAACATTACTACTCCATGTGTACTTTTGTCATTGCCTACTAGTTCAAAATAGTATTAGTATTTGGTCAGCATAGCCCTTTCTAAGGATGTAGTGAACACTAAGCAGCTAAAACATTTTATTATCACATCAGACTTAGCTGACTTTACAGAGCCAAGCCATACCCTCATCAACGCCACCAGACACTCCATAGCCAGAACACATTTGCTCTCCACCTTTCTTTACACCTCCCCCATGTTCACTAACCTCAGAAAATCTGACTTAAGCAAATTAGAGGCCTGTTATAATAAAATAGTCAGATTTGCTATGGACCATCCTTATAGATTTTACCATTGCTCTGCCCTATGTGAACTAAAATGGATCGAACTACCCAACCTGCTATCCTTGAACCAAATAACTATTGCCCAATCCATTATTCACCAGCCACAGAACTGCCCTGCACTCAAAGACTTAGTTCAGGCCTACACTAACTGGAGAACACTGAGATCCCCTAACAAGCTATTACTAAAGTCATGAAAGACATAAGGAAATTATATTTTCATTATCTGTGCAGGGTATAGTTACATACTTTCAAGATTGCTTGGTAAATCCTTCTGCTACAGTTGCATTTAAATATTGAGCCTACAAGGAAAGATTTAACTTGAAACTTGAAAATAAACAAATGGTGGGCAGTTTTTGCAGCTACACAGCAATGAATTTCTTAGTTTTGTTGTGTGAAAGGTGTAGCATGCATTTTTGTAATGCATACTACAACATTAGCAGGCTGTTAGATCAGACAATGCTGCTTGATTGTTCTGCTTATATAGTAACACCATGGTATTTTGCTGACTTTGGCTATCTGTGATAGCTGTATGAAGTTTAGTACAGGACTTGTTTGTCCTGATTTAAACTGCAAAGCAATTCACCTTCATATTTTGACTTATTTGATATTTTTCTGATTAGTAGACTGCTAATTCACTGAAACATTTTCTGTCTGCACATTGCAGCCTTGTTGTCTTCATTCCTGTAGAGTTGTTTAAGTGGAAGTTTGAAATCTGTGCTGCATAAGAAAAGATGGCAGTATGTTTCATTGTCCAAAGTACTAGGACAATATTTGCTGCATGATGTGAAATGGTAGCATCTGAGGTATGTTATCCAAGTCAAATATTTTAATTCTTATGCAGATTGTTGTTTTACTGGACGAATACTAGATTCTCATTTGAGCGCCCTAAGGAACACATATTTGAGATACTTGGGATGAGAAACAGAGCTTTTCTGGTGTCAAAGTAGAATAACTATGTATTTATAAGTGAATCTTCAAGTGGAACAGTGTTTTTTGCCAGATGAAAAAGATCTGTTTATCACTGGGTTATAATTTATAAATTTTGGATTTAATTCATCTTTTTGGCTTGTCACATACACTGTCTGGATCTGTAAAAATTTGCAACCTGGACTTAGCTATGGGGTAGCTTTTGACCAGCAATACCCTAAAGGAATTTAAAATGTATTACTTTATGTATTTGAAGTTTATTACTTATTGTTAGGACAAAGTGACTTTTTCACTTAACAGTATTTACCATCTTTCATAGGTTCAGGGTACTTAATAGCATTTCATTTTTATATATTTTATGCATTTGTTATTTTGCTTGTAGTGTGCTAAGCTTTTAAGGTGCATGACATTAAGCACTTGAATAAACTTGAAATGGAGCTTGCAACTGAATATGGACTTGCATTATAGATTATTGCAATTGGATATCAAAAGAGGAGCAGTGAAAAATGGAGGATAGAAGTACAGAATACCTTAATGAGGGACATGTTAGTGGGGGAGAGGAGAAAAAACATGTTTCATAAACATTCATTCATCTGTAACACAATGAAGGGAGTAGAACACCTGAGGAATGAGTGAGAAAGGTAGATGGAGTGAACTAGATGGAAGAGGATTACAAATAAATATGGATTACAACATACATAGTAAGAGGCATGGTATTGGTATGGAACTAAATAATGTGCATGGCGAATGGCTGGGTGATTGGTACCTTCCTGTAAAAGTGCAAAAATGTGGAAATCAGAAGATAGAATCATTACATTAGCTAGAATTGTAATGGGGATACAAATGTAGTGAATGTTTCTACAGAATGTGCAGGAGAAAAATAATTATGGCCCAGTAGTAAGAGAGTCAGATGAAATTTAAAATGTTAAAGTACCTATATCATAGAAATTAAAATTTCAAGAGTTGGGGTGGTTAGAGAAGGCAGGACAACAAAGATGATGGAGCACATTGTAATCTTAGGAAATGGTAAAGAGCGTAATAAGAATATGCCAGGAAAGAGTAAGAAAGCACAGACGTACAATGCATTAGTGCATTCTATCTGGAAACTTAGAAAGTTTGAAATATGTGGAGCTATAATAGAGAAGATATTTAAGAACTGAGAGAAAGTGAAGACACACTGTGGACTGGAGTGGGTAGCTGAGTTAGAGAAGAGCATTTCTACCTGTACTTAGTTGTGTGTTT
This sequence comes from Protopterus annectens, assembly GCF_019279795.1. NCBI lineage: Eukaryota > Metazoa > Chordata > Ceratodontiformes > Protopteridae > Protopterus > Protopterus annectens. Next base: position 1,857,287,096 of record NC_056739.1, on the reverse strand, counting down.
TTGAGGGGGGATCCACATAAATTACAACTGAAGAATAATGAAGTTGTTGTATGGTATTCAAAGAAACTTGATCTGAAATTTAAGTGTGCAGCATCTGAGAGTGGCACAGCACACTGGTGCAGCTGTAAGCATTTCTGCCTCAGAGGTCTTGTATCTCTGGTTCATTTACTGACTGGGATACCTTCAGCATGGAGTTGGCATGTGCTTTGTGTTACTGCATGAGCTTTTGCCAGCTTTACCAGTTTTCTTCCATATTTTAAAAATATGTTGTTAGATGAACTGCAGGCTGTCCTGTAAATTGTCCAGTAGGAAGTGACACACTCTGTGGGTATGCACAAGTGTGTGTGTCTATGCGTTTGTGTGTGTGTGTGTGTGTGTGTGTGTGTGTGTGTGTGTGTGTATTTGTAAGTTAATGTGACATCTTGATTTTCCTGATAGCCTGCACTTCACACACTAACATGAACTGTCCAAGGGAGGTAATGTTTCTTTTAATATTGTACAGTGTACAAAAATGTTTAAAGAAGGAATGTTTTTTTTTACTAGAGGCCAGGCCATATGTTATTTAATATTTTGTTATGCAATGTCTTTATCTATTATCTTATGTGAAATTGTGCATAATGCAATTTGTAATGATATCTTCATCTCGTGTCATAGTGCATTGTGATCTTTAACTCTTTCAGACAAAATAAAATGCTCAAGTAGAAACTTTGTTGCGTGCTATTAATTTAAGTATAAAGTTGTTTCTAACAGAAGTCTAAAAGGTATTGTATCCCAAAACCAAATCATAATTTTGGCTCTCTATTAAAATGCTGGCAGTTAAAGTACTGACAAAAAAAAAACTACAGAAGAACACATCTCTAACATCACCCTTCTTTAAATTTCATTTTTACAGGGTGACAAGTGACCTTGCACTTCCTGATATGGGAGGGAGCCACCCCTCACCCTCAAACTTAAATATATCAATTCTAAGACCGATATACCTCAGAGAAAAGGGAATATTCCAGGAAATGGCCATCTTGGACTTAATATATGCAACTCCATTTTGCCTGCCTTTCATTCTCTATGTTTTGGGACTCATTGTAACAGGCCCTGACATTTCAAATGGTTACCAATAATAAACTAAGAAACTAAAAGTTCACTATATGGCTCAAAGGTAATCCACAATAAGTCAAGAAAAATAGCGTAAAAATATTTTATTCACTTTCATCACAACAGTTCTTCAGAATGGTTACCAATAATTTTGCTATGTGTAATGTTATTAAACTGTGGCAGAATCTAAAAAATGGTGGAAATGTGATGTGAACACTAATGTATAGAAGAACTGATCAAAAAAGCATAATTCACATAGGCCCATTTCAGATTTATTTCCTCTTAAATGTAAAGCAAGTATACTCAGTCAAGTCTTCAAAGCTTTAGCTACTACACATGATACAAAGTAAATACTGAAAGTAAATTTGATCCGTATGCAGAAAGTAAGGATTCCTTTATTGTCTACCCAAAGGAAAAGAAACAAAGATGTTTCCATAGAAAAATTCTTATTGAAATCAAGTTTTGGTCAGCCTTTGCACTTGTATAGGTTCCCTACATCCTGCTGAAGATTAGAACCCCTGAACATCATTTCCCAGAAAAAAGCCAAAAAAAACCACAAGTCCCCCTGAGTTTATATATACCAACTCAATGGTCACACCAACTTGATGAGTGGAGAAATCACCCATGAAATAGTATCACTGCTGGCCCATCTCTAGAACAGTGATTTCCTGTCTGATCCTTGACAGGTTGAATTTCAGTCAAATTAAGCCCTTGAATTCAGTCTTCATCCACCAATAAGTTACCTCGCTTTCATGCTGTTAACCTTCTTTATTAGGTCATTGAAGCCATTTTTAAAAATGATTTCCTTTTATGCTCAGTATTGCTTTCACGACAAAACTAAAATTGCCATTTGGAAGGTCAAGTGGACAGTGCCTATCTCTTTGTTTGGTCAGTTTTTTAAGTGAGTGATCAATACCTTGCAGTATGTCCTCACTGAAATTCTACAACCTTTGAAAAAAACATGCAATTTTCCTTGAGGATATGTTAATACATGTGTGGGAGCAGGGCTTGGTTCCTTAAAAAAGCTATCTTTTTTGCTTCTGTATTGTCATGTATTTCCAATTATTGAATTTTTAAAGCTGACTAAGAAAATGGAGAAGGTTAGCATGTCCAGTTTTGTAACCTGACATTATTCCTCTGTTATGTAGTGATTCTGGAAAATTAGGGGTTTATAGGAAATGGACGCATACTGGACTGCAATGTTCAAGACAATCAATTATGCAAATACTATACTGTCTGAAAGTAAATTTCTTATCACTGAACATCTTGACTTGCATTGTTTGAATTTATAAGTAAAACACCTAACTACTGAAGACAGTCAATGGTTATATAAAATCATTCAAAATAGAATGTTACTAAACATTTTCATTTTAAATACTGTAATGTTTACAGTTTCACAGTATTGATCTAAATATCTTAGTCTTTACACTTTTTTAATTATAGCATCTTTAGTAGCTCTAGACTGAATTGCTCCACTTCTCCATCATATGATAAGTCATGAAACCCCAGGTGCAGTTTTGTGTTTTTATAATTATTTGTTTTAGTGCGCAGCTCCACATTAGAGTAATGAGATTCTTAGAAAAAGGCAAATGGGGAAGTTGTGAAAATTAAATTAGTGACAAGCGTGATAGAAAAAGCTACATGTTTCTCTCTGGTGTATGTCTCCCAGCACATAAAATATGAGATGCTTCCTTTTTTTGTCCCTATTTCTGCATGACTTCAAAAATGTTTTTCAAGCAAATCACGACAAACATTACAGCTGACTTCCTATCGTCCCAACCAGTTCCAGCCAAATCAGAAGTTTCACAGGCTGGTTCTTATAACAACCTGGAGAACCAGAACCAGGCTTTTGTGGCTACCTGTTTGTATATGATAATGAGACAGGAGTGATGGAAGTAGGACCAGTATATCAGGCTGCTGTGTCATCAGTTATTACAAGAGACCAGTTAAAGTCTTTTCTACTTCTTATAGGCATAGCCGGTGCTCGAGACCAACTGGCGTGCAATGTGGATCCCAAGATTCCTGCATCAGTTCATTGCTAACATGCCCCCCTTTACTTTACAAATGATAACGCATGACACTGTCTGACTTCTATCAGGAATCACACAAGCTGTGCTAAAGACTGCCATTTGTTCCCATAAGAAGTAGTAGACTGATTTAATCACTCCTTTACCTTTAGCTGCTGTGCTTCTCTATAAACTTTGTCACTGACCATCAGCATGCGTCTGTGCCAATAGGTCAGCTGAGATTTTATTTCTGAATTTTGTCTTCCATGCTTACCATACTTTTATGCAATATTTTTAAAATATATGTTTTATTTAAAATGATATCCTAAAATAAATTTTATGAATAAATATATATTCTGGTTGCTCATTTTTCTCTTGTCTACACACCATAATTTACTTTTATGGTCAATTATAGCCTATGTGGATTATCTGGACTAGATAAGGCCAGTCAAGATATGCCTAGACAATATTATTTGTGACGTACTATCAACAGGGAATTCCTGCAGATTTTCACTGATAATGTTTCAGCTTCTTAATTATTCCTCTTCTAATTATACCCTCTGATTAATAAACAGACTTATTGTAAAGTCCTTATTTATTTCACTAATTGCTTCTGTTAAATTCTGGAGTTTGGGAAGTCTATTATTTATTTTTATCTCTGCTATATCCAGTCAAGTTTGACACATATGAAAGTATGCATCCTGGACCTGTAATATCATTTGGCTATTAAAGTATTAATTATATCATGGCATTTGTATATGAATTATCATAAATTCTGCTGCTGACATTAAGTTCATCTTCTTCAAAATACCATTAGGTGTGTAAGGGAATAAAGCATGCAGGATAGAATATCACTATATGTGCATTTGTGAAACATATAGATAACTCTGTATTAGTATAGAAAACAACATACCATGATATGATTTTTAGAAAGAAATATATTTGCATGTGTGAAGATTTATCTGTGGGTGATGAATAAATGTAGGTTTGAATCCCGTCACTATTACCACTGTCAAACCCCAGGTCCAGTTAGTCACAGACAGATAGGGGTTTGAATCCCACTGCATTTAACTGCTATGAAAATGTACAATATTGCTTCTATAAAGGTATGTCAACACTTAAAATTCTATAATTCTGTTCCTCTGTCTGATGCAGTTGTATGTCTGTTTGTTTTACCACACTGTTTCTTTATTAGGAGTTTGTATACTCAATGCTTATTTTTGTAAATGTGTGATTTTAATTTTAATTTAATTTATTTTATTCACTTTTTAATTACTTCAATGATATGACCCACAGGCCCTCTTCAGCCATAATCTTGGCCCCATGGACAAAGGGTAAATGTAATATATGCAGGCAGGGTAGAGGAGTGAGTCAAGTAGTATGGTTTTAGGATGTGCCTGGAGACAAGTCATACAGACACAAGGCAGACATACACATGCCAAACAGTAAGTGATTATAGTTATAGTTATATACTTATATAGTTTAGTTCTAAGCTAACTGCCCTTGCGAGCCATTTTAAGCTTAGCCAGATTTCCCTTGTGAGACTCAAACCCTGCACCTTGTGTTTATAAGGCAAACACCTTAGCCATTAAGCGGGTTAAACTCTAAATCATTGCACTGCAAGGTAAAGATCTGAATCACTCAACATTTTACAGTATTACAATTGACAAGAAGTGTTTACCTTTTTAAATTATATGCACTATATCTCTTGCCTTGTTCATGTTTAAGTCAAATTATTGGATTTGTTCATGTTCTTGGAACTATATAAATAAGTAAAACAATTTATTTTTTAACAAATAAGTACGATTTCTGTAGCTATTTCTTTTCATTTTTTATAAAAAGTTTGTTAAATATTATTAATATAACCATTAAAACTATGTAAATTTTATATCTGAAGAACAGAATCTAGAGCGCCATTATATACACCTTGCAGATTTTCATTGGTTTGCTTGGTTATTTTAATGTACGTGTAATCATGAACATGAAGCAAGGTTGGATTTGCAGATTAGTCATATAACATATTGATTAGAGTTTTGAATTCACAAGTGGAGTAAATTATTATGTAGAAAACTGCAAGGAACCACCACGATAGGTAAATAATTTATTTTAACAAGAGAAACAAGCACTTTCACGCACCACCATGGCGCGCTTCATCAGGTTACATTAATTAATTAAAACTCAGTGCTTAAATATAAAAGACACTCCCAATTATTTAATCTAAAGCATCAATTAAGACAATCAATTAATTCATTTAAAAAGATAGCACCAATATAACAACAGGCTTTGAGTGAGCAAAGCCGTTTAAACATACATGACTTTTCTATGTATATATACCTATTGGACAGGCAGCAAAAGAGAATATTCCATCTGCAAAGACAAGCATCGTATTCAGATTGTATGGCTCAGCCTAGGTATTAATAACAGTTTCATATCTCAACACCGAAACCAAAAATCCACCTATTTCACATTATAACATAAAACATTATGACAATGTAAATATAAACAACAAAATACATAAATAAATAAATAAATAAATATCTAAATACTAGTTCATATACTATACTATTGTTAACTTGTTATGTGCAATAATTATTCCATATTTATACTATCAAATTATTATTTATACAATACTTTCATTAAATTCCCAACATTACTACATATGAAATCTTAAAAGGGGAATATAAAAAATAAAATAAAATAAAATAGAATAAACTGAATAAATATATAAATATTAATTCATACACATTACTATTGCTAAAAAATCATGTACTATATTTATAGGATACTTATATTATCAATTCATTGCTCATATAATACTTACATTGAGTAACAAGTACTTGAAAATGTGAAAATCAAAATAAAAATGAGATGAAACAAGAATGAGCTACACTAAACACAGCATAACAAAACAAAATAGAGGAGAACAGAATGGAAAATTCATCCATCTCCTAGTAAAGCTGGTCGAATGCTGACCGCTGAATTCAGACCAGGTTCAACATGAGATCTGAAGCTTAGGATCCACCTCAATTCATGAAGTTCAAGGGTTCCCATTACATTCCCTTCTCTTTTATTTTTGTGCACAATCTGAATAACCCTGAACTTAAAAAGATGCTGGGGGAACTGCTGACAATGCTTAGCCAATGCATTATTGGTATTCCCCTTCCTTATATCATATACATGATTATACATGCGATCTTTGAGCCGCCTTGAAGTCATACCTACATAATATGCATCACATGAATCACAGGTGGCTAAATAAATGATGTTATTCGAATCACATGTAGCATAAAATGTGGGTGTAAAAGTTGTATTTATACCAGGTACTTCAAAAATCTGAGTCTTCGATATATACTTACACATGCTACATTTAGTGCATGAATATGTACCCTTCTTATAACATGACCTAATGTCCAACTGCTGAACATTCATCTTGTCATTACAAAGTAACCTGTTTAGGTTCAGGCTATTACTAAATCTAAAAACAGGTCTTTCACCCACTAGCTGTGACAAGGTTGAATCAAGAAGGAGAATTTTCCAATTATTCTGCACAATGCCCATGATATGTTGTATGTCATTCGTGTATTTGATGCTAAAAGGCAATCTTACCTCATTCCTCTTAAAATGACGGCTAAAGCCTGCTTTTTTAACATGTGCAGGAGTCTCAAGTGTGGTCAAAATTAAATCATCCACTAAAGCTACAGGGTAGCCTCTATTAATAAAACAACTCTTTTGATAATCAACCAGAGTATATATATCCTCCTGCTTACTACAAAGTCTAGAAATTCTTGTTACCTGCCCTTTTATTACATTTTGAATAATATAGCGAGGGTGCATGCTATCAAAATGGAGGATTCCATTTCTCCAGCATGGCTTTCTATATAATGTTGTAGTAATTTTATTGTTGCCTTCTTCGGTGAGAGTAATATCCAAAAAATTTACATGATTTAATGAATACTCAAAAGTAAATTTCAGAAATTAGGTTGTAGATTCCATATATGCGACAAACTCATGTAGTGAATCTATATCATTGTTCCAAAACAAAAGGATATCGTCCACAAAACGCCTATATAGAATTATATTCTCAAACCTCTCATTGTCAAAGATGAATCTCCTTTCCCATTGATAAATAACTAAGTTTGCATATGCATTCGCACAGGGAGTGCCCATAGCCACTCCCCATGTTTGTGCATAGATTTGGTCACGAAAAAGGAAAACGTTATTATTTAACACCATGTCTAACAAACTACAGACTAGCATCTGGTCAGTATTGTCCAATGTACCATGTATATGTAAGCATTTCCTAATGGCCTCCAAGCCAAAATCATTCGGGATGCTTGTAAACAAATTCTTAATATCCAATGTTACCATTAGAGTATTCTTCTGTATATTTTTACATAGGGAGTCCTGTTTTAAGTCTTGTATTAGTCCATAGGAATCCTTCAAAATCGTAGGTATCAACTTAACTAAAGGACCTAACTTAGTCTGTACAAAAATCGAAGCATTTTCTGTCACCCAATGCCTACCTGAGACTATAGGGCGTAGAGGAGGTGGATGCAAACCTTTATGTATTTTTGGGAGACCCTTAATTATTGGTATCAAAGGAGAATCTATCAACAAAAAGTCATATAAACTTTTGTCTATACATCTACACATCAGAAGGTCATAAACTGTATCATGCACCTCCCTCACTAAAGAATCTACTGTTGATTTATCTATCATTTTGTAAGCTGAGTCATTATTCAGCATATCATGCATTAACCCAACATAAAGGGAGGTGTCCATAGCAACCACCCCCCCTCCTTTATCAGCAGGTTTGAATGTAATGTCATCATTATTACGGAAGCTATCAAGACAATGCTTTTGGTTGATATTTAAATTAACATATACACACTTGTGCTTCTTCTCTTTATAATATGTATAAAAGTCATGTTCACAGGAGCGTACAAAACATTCAACCATGTTATGTAAAGGTGGCATAAATAAACTCTTTCTTTTGCATACATGGGATGTGTACTCAAAATCATTGCATGTAGAGTCAGAAAACAGTACCTTAAGTGAAAGTCTTCTTGCAAAAAGGTGAAGCGCTATCAGTGTTTCTGGAGTAAATTATTGATATAAATTAGGGCAAGGCTACTCTGAAAAATACTAAAGAGAATAATAGATTTAAATTGTAATTTATGTGACATTTTGATTTGGATGGTGCAGTGGTACAGGGGTTGGAGTTGTCATCTGACAGCAAGAGGTTTTCCAGTTTGATTCTTGGCTGGGGTGCCTTCTGTGTGGAGGCTGCATGCCCTTCCTGCATTTGTATAGGTTTTCCTCAGGTACTCTGGTTTCTTCCCAAATTACAAAGGCAAGGGTCTCAAGTGTTTCTCCCCAGCCTCCATTGAAAATTGACTCATTCCAATTCAGAATTTCCCCGTAAACAAATGTTAAATAAAAAATAAAAAAAATTCGAAATAATTTTCATAATATGGAAAATTTCAAGTGAGTGACAAAACAAAGTAATCTTTTTATTCTGAAAATCCTGTGATGTGATAGCTAAACCAACAAAGATCTATATTTAAGTAATCAGTGTTAACACATACTGCAGTTATAAATTGCCATACAGTTGGTATACCATTTTAAGTAAAGAATGCAGGCGGCATTCAGAAAAAAAGCCTGCAGATGAGTGGGGATGGTGCACATTAAAAAAGATTGCTACATAATTTGAAAAGACTGTAGAACAGTAAGCAAATAAGCATTTTCCTACTGTATATGTGAAAATGCCAAATAATTAGAATGATACAAATTTAGCTACATGGCACAGTCTGTGACTCTTAATGCTTAAGGCACTGGCTTGCTAACTGGTGGTGCATACATAATATACTTGACAAGATCAATTTCATAGTAGCCACTATAATGAAAGATAGCAGTCTATCCTTTCCTCATAAGCTAATGTCATCCAGCACTGTATAGATGAGCAACAACATTAGTATACCATGTACAGAAAACATGAAGACCTGCACTTTAGTTTGTTAGAAAAAATTCTAATACTCAGCCATAATCCTGTTTTGCAGCCTAATTTGCTACCATAACCACACACAATGACCCCCCCCCCCCCGACACATACACACCAAATGGTGATGATGCAATGCAACTACCAATGGGAGGACAGAAACATCTGATCCCTTGGAGGTATTTGTAAGTTAATTGGGTAAGGTACCCATGGATGGCCAATATATCCAGTAGTTTTATGAAATGCTCATGGCCAGCAATGCACACCATTATCATAACTCAGGAGATATCCATGGTGGTGGTGTACATCATCTATTATAACGTGCAGTGAATGCAATGCAATAATGTAACAGAGTCATTGTCAGACAGTCCAACAATGTTCTGAACTAGATGGCAATAGAAAGACTCCCTAGATGATGACGAAGATGATGAATGCATGTGGGAACATGGCAAGCAATATCATACTGTTTGTCACCATACCAATTGTTCACGAAGATGCCCATGTTGCCCCCTATTTCACACCCAACACTGTGCAACTGTCCCAGTTGTCCCACTTGTATGAGTGCATGTATGTGTATTTGTGTGTGCCAGTATATAAGTGTGTTAATGAGAAGTTTGCTAAATTAAGTAAACAAAGCACTAACCTTACCTCACTTGTGGCTTGGAGTTTTGTGTTTTCTTCATTTTGGGATTTGTGTTAATAGGAGATCTAGAAGACTTGTCAGCAGCACTACATCTGTGCTCCAGCAGTGTCACACCTGTGCATCTGTCTATGGGATATCATTAGTGTGATTCACACTGATAGGTCACTGTGTGATACACATCGATGACTAAAACTAATGACTAGACCACAAATGAACTACTCAGTGGGCTGAGCTTGTGCATCATGGTATACACTATATCTATATATTTGGGGGGGCTCATTTTTGACATGGATGCACTAAACTGCATCATGTTTTACTTAATAACTTCAATTTGTTTGCTTTCATATAAATTACAAATGCAGATTGGAACAATATTGTGTTTTGTTGAATGGTTGCTGCAAACAGTGAAATTTCTAGCTCTCAAAGGATTATGAGGCACAAAAGAAGGTTTAATGATTTTAAACTTGTGAAGTATACAAAATGGAAGTTGTGTGCAGAGATCTAGAAATATATGTTGACCAGTCACCAAATGAGACTTTATTTACCAGACCTTACTATTCACCTTATATCCTTAAAAATGTCAAGAGAATCCATTATTATTGCATTCATTTATTGATTACTAAGTGCATGTCTTTCATATATGAACATTAGCTGTAAAGTTGCTCTATTTTCACAACAAATTTTTACTGTTTATATGTACGTACTGCACTGTTTGTTTTGTTTAACCCAGTAGCATTGATTTAGCTGATATCTATTTCACAAATAAAAGTGCATCCTTCTGAATCTATTTTGTGTTTCTCTTCCATTTTGTCATTTGTCTCTTAGATGGATTTGTTGAAATATAGTATCCCTAAATGAACCAAACAGATGAAAACTGTACATTTCCAATAGCTATCATGACAGTAATGATGTGATGTCATCCCTCTATTTACATATCATACACATTAATGTATATTTTTTTAGTTTATGGTAAAGGTTGGTTTTGTCAGTGCATGCTTTCAAGTGTAAAAGCATACCAGTTTGCAGTAACAAAATTATACACTATTTTTGACAATTTCTGCATATTTAGAGTGCAGTGAAAAGTCCATATGTCTTGATTTAATAGCAGTGAGTATTACATCAATTTAATAATGACATATAAGGAATCAGTTATGATCATATATAAAAGTGATGATGCAACATCAGCTTCACCAAATGGAAGGTGAGTGATATATAGGCCATAACAAAAGAACTGGAATTTTAACATGATTCCTCATTCTTTCATGATCTGTAATTATTATCATTATTATTATTATTATTATTATTATTATTATTATTATTATTACTTGGGATTTTGCCAGTAACTGTGTTTTATTCCTATTATAAGTCTCACAGAGAAATACATGAGAATGCTTACAAAAATGGGAATAACTCCTATCCATGGTCTCCAGAACAATTTACCAAGTGCCAAGAAATTAGGGTTACCACCTCACCTTCTATACACAGGACATTCCTTATATAGGCATGTGTCACAGTGAGGGGGAAAAACATAAAAATGCCAAACCAATTGAGATTTTTAGGGCATTTCCTAAGTTTCATAGGTTCATAGGTTCATACTAGGTTATCTGCCCTAGGGCATTTATAAGCCTAGCCAGAGTGTGTTTGGCTTTCGCCACCCATTTTAAATTAATTTTGTTATGCCCTTTTTCGAGGTTAGTATACTGTGCCTCTGTCTAACAGTGACACAGAAGTGATACCCAGGGTAAACCTACGATCCCCCATCCACTCATCAAGGTTCCTCTTGAAGAGAGTCAATGAGGGACTCTGCCTAACCTGGACTGGGATTTTATTCCAGAGTGAAGGGAGCCTCTGGGTTATGAATCTGTCCCTCCAGCATGTCCTATTTATTTCACTGCTGAGCTTCAAGTTTCTCGAGCGCGTAGCTCGATGGGATTTGGATTTTCTGAGGTGCAGCATGTCCATTAATTCTGGATTGGACATGGCTTTATACGTCAGGCACAGATCGCCTCTGAGCAGGCGGTTTGCCACTGAGTAGAGCTGGAGTTTCTTTAACCAGGCAGCATATGGCATCTGTTTGAGCCCTTTGATCCTCTTGGTGAGGTACTTTTGGGGTCTTTCCAGTTGCTGCAGGTGTCTGGTAAGGTACATCCCAAAAGGGGCATTGTACTCAATTATGGGCCTGATGAGGGATGAGTAAAGAGGCACGATGACCTCCCCTGATCTAGATGTGAATCCCTTCATGATTAGGTGGGCTATATAAAATGTTTTTCTAACCACTTTGGCCACGTGGTTGTCAAATGAGAGATTGCTATCAACTTGGGTCCCCAGGTCCCTAATTACTTCTTCCGTACTTAATGGATTACCACCTATGTGGTAATTTGTGGGCACTTTGGTTTTGCCAAAGGGGATGACTATACACTTTCTGGCGTTTAGCTTGAGGCCATGGCTCTGGCACCAGTTGTCTGTTTCTATGAGGCCCTTTTGGAGGATGCTTGTGTTGGCTGGAGAGTCGATTATGACGCCCAGTTTGCAGTCATCTGTGAACTTGGTCAGCCATAGTCCTTCTGTGTTGGCCTGTACCTCCGAGAAATATATACCGAACAAGAGAGGTCCCAGGACTGAGCCTTGTGGGATGCCACTTGTAACTGGTTTGGAGTCTGACATGGCTCCAGCAATTCTAACCATGTGGGTTCTGTCCTTGAGCCAGTTTGCAACCCATCTAGTGACATAGGGGTTTATATTTAAGCTGGTGAGCTTATCTATAATGCCCGAGTGGGGTATTGTATCGAAGGCTTTTGCAAGGTCCAGGTAGGCTGTGTGGACCACCTTCCCTTCGTCAATGGTCTTGGTGACTGTTTCAAAGAAATCAACCAGGTTTAAGAGGCAGGATCTGCCCTTAACAAAGCCGAACTGGGTAGGATCCAGTGTCTGTCGGTCCCCAATATCTTTATTTATGAGGTCCATGATGATCCTTTCCATAGCTTTGCAGACCAAGCTAGTCAGGCGTATGGGGCGATAGTTTCCAGGATCCGTTGAGGCACCACCTTTGTGGAGAGGGACCACTGTTGCTGTACGCCACTCTTTGGGTACATATCCTGTGGTAAGGCTGAGATTGAACAGTAGTTTTAAGTTTGGGTTTAGTTCTTCTTGGAGTTCATGTAGGATGCAGCCCGGGACACCATCTGGTCCCATTGATGCTGTGTTTTTTGCTTTGGAGTGGGCGGCTCTTACCTGAGCATCTGAGATGTCAGGGGGGCAGCACTCTGCTGGGATAGATATTTGCCCTTTTGTTGGGGAGGGGGGGAGATGTTTGCGCTGAACCTGTCAGCTAGGATGTTGGCAATGTCTGTGGGTTCAATGTATTTTTTGTCATTTTGGACTAATTCTAAGCATATCTGGGAATTCCCACCCAGGTTCCTAACATAACTAAAGAAAGCCTTGTGATTATCCTTAGTGTCCTGTTGAATTTTTCTCTTGAAGCTGGCCTTAGACGATTTTATGAGTGCCTGTAGTTTTTTGCTAACACTGATCAGAGATGCCTTCCCTTGTTGGGATTTTGCTCTATCATGTAGTAGCTTCCTCCTTCTATTTTATAGTTTGTTTATGGCTGGGGTCCACCAGACAGGACGTCTGCCTTTGGAGGATTGGGTCTTGGTTTTATTTGGGATTGCATGATCCATGCATTCCTGAAGGTGTTCATATAATGTGTTTATAAAGGATTCTGCAGACTGGGCCGTATTTTCCACAGGCCCGTGAGCTTTGAAGGATTCCACCTCAGTTTTGAGGAGTGTGAAATTTGTGTTAGAGAAGTTTTTCACTGTGGTTTTCTGGGCAGGGGGTGGGGTCGGGATGTGAATATCCACTGAGATTATTTTATGGTCTGATCTTACCAGTGAGGGATACACTTCTGGTCTGGAGCATAGAGTCCCCATGTTGGTGATGATCAGGTCCAGTATGTTTTCCCCTCTTGTGGGAGTGGTAACAAGTTGTTCCATAGCATTTGAGTTTATAAATTCTAGGAACCTTTGAGCTAGGGTGTTGGAGCTAGAGTAATGCTTCCAGTCTATGTTTGGGTAGTTGAAGTCGCCCAATATAATGGTGTTTGGAGAGACCTTCATATTTTCCAGTGTTCTCAGGAAGGTCGAGTGGGGTTTCTTGGTTTGGGAAGGTGGTCTGTAGCAGGCTATAAACTGGAAGGCAGTTTTACCCACTGTTAGTTGCACATGGATAGTCTCTGATGCTTCGTGCTTTGCCACCAACCTGGAGGTGTGGGTATCTTTGATGAATATCGATACTCCCCCTCCTTTTGTGGTTCGGTCCAAGTTTTGGGGCCGAAAAGCATGGTATGAGGTATAACCTAGTAGTGCTGGGGTGCTCTCGAGAGCCTTGAACCAGGTTTCTGTTACTGCACAGATATCGATGTTCTCCATGCTAAGGAGAGTTTCGAGTGCATGCATCTTGAGGTTTAGACTTCTGGCATTGAGTAGCATTACTTTTAGTTTCTTATCCCTTGTGATACCTATGAAGGTGGGCTTGTCTTTTGAGCCTTGTCTAAAAAAGGCACTATGTGGGTAGCAAGAGCCTTTGCCAATATCTGAAAGTCCAGGGGTGACAGGTGCAAGCCGTCCCTAGCGAAGCATCATGGCTTGTCGAGCATGTCATCCCAGGCTGACAGGCATTGGATCCCCTTTGAATGACACCAATTCTTAAGCCAATTGTTGAAATTAATCATCTTATCTTCATATTGTGGCATCATTCTTGGTGAGGGTAAGATGCTACTCAAGGTCAGGGTCATACCGGCCTGGGCTACATGCTCAGAGAGCTCCTCTATGTCTCTTTTCATGTAGTCCAGGGACGTATGTCTCAGGTCATTCACACCAGCATGGACAATGACGGAGTCATTTTTGTACTTGCCTTGGAGTGACCTGAGTGCTTGTGTTATGTGGCGGATCCTAGCACCCGACAGGCAGCTCACCATGATCTTTTCCTTGTATAACCTGGTGAGGGAGACGTCAGTGTGCCTGACGATAGAGTCACCTATTACAAGTGTATCAGGTGTGTTGTTTAGCCTTAAGAGCTGTGACTGTTCGGCACACTGGCTTTGTGAGCTATGTGTTGCATGTGTTTTGTTTTGGGGTAGCGGTTGCTTGGGTGTCTGCTTTGGAGGTCTCTGCTGCTTAGGCAGATTTTTATTTAGAGCCTCTGAGTATGTTTTTGTGTGTTTATGTGTTTGGTTTGCTGTCATGGTAGGTCTATGTGAGACTGGAATTGTAGTGAGTGTGGTTTCCTTCTCCTCCTGACTGGTTACGCCAGTACTGAGTTGAGAGAGCTTAGCCTCCAGTTTGGCTATATGGTTGCATCTCTCACATGTGTTGGAATTTGTTGGGAGGAGGAGAGGGTTGTCTGTGTACATGAGGCAGTTGTAACATTGCCTCAAGATTCCCAGATTCACCAGCTGGACTGGAGAGGAGATTGACAACTGACCTTTGGACATGCTAGAATAGTATTGGGAATTCATTTATAATTGAAAAAAAGGGCCAATGGAGTACAAGGTACTCAAGGGGAGTTTGTGAGGGTGTAGTGCTTTTAATTTTTTAGTGCTGACTTATATAATTGCTTTAGTGAGCAAGTGCCAGGTAACTTAAATGCAATGCGTTACAGGTAACTTAAATGCAAAAATGACAAAGAGTAACTTTCTTTCAAGTGAAACAAGGAAATAAGTACAGTAAGCAATGCAGATATCACTAGGGATCCACAGAAGCTCTGAAAAGCCATGTTTTAGGTGGAATTAGCATTTTAGGGAAATAACAAGCAAACAAGCATACAAACAAAGCTAGATTCAGCAGGCCTGGATCTAGTCTATGCTACAGAAAACAAGGTGTACCAATTTCAGTAAGAAGCAGTTCAAATATACAGGCACTATAAGCCTTTAACCAGAAATTCCCAGCTCAGAAGGGCAGAGTCCAGCCTCTCCTCCCACAAGAGTGCAGACCACGAACCCTCTTAATGTAAAATAACTGGCCTGAAGCCCAAGTGTTTAAACCAGAACTAATATACTTTTAGAATAACAGACACTGAGCCCTCAATCAGCAGTTCCCAACTTAGAAGGATGTAAGCTACCTGTCCTGCCACCACAGTGCAGGCCACAAACCTTCCTAATGTAAAACAACTGGTCTGAGCCCAAGTGCTTAATCCAAAAGACTTAGAATGATAGCTACACTTTAATCAAGTTACTACCAAGCAATAATAAATACAATTGCCTGGATTAGTGCTCAAGTTATACAAACAAATCTAGATTCAGCAGGCCTGGATCTAGTCTATGCTACAGCAAACAAGGTGTACCAATTTCAGTAAGAAGCAGTTCAAATATGCATGCACTATAAGCCTTTAACCAGAAATTCCCAGCTCAGAAGGGCAGAGTCCAGCCTCTTCTCCCACAAGAGTGCAGACCACGAACCCTCTTAATGTAAAATAACTGGCCTGAAGCCCAAGTGCTTAAACCAGAATTAATACACTTTTAGAATAACAAACACTGAGCCCTCAATCAGCAGTTTCCAACTTAGAAGGATGTAAGCTACCTGTCCTGCCACCACAGTGCAGACCACAAACCTTAATGTAAAACAACTGGTCTGAAGCCCAAGTGCTTAAACTAAAAGGCTTAGAGTGAGTTACACCAAGCAGTAATAAATACAATTAAGTACTTTTAAGATGACGCAAAAGCAAAATAAAGTAGGAAGAAACACAAATACAGTAGAAGCAGATACATTTTTTTTTTTTTTTTTTTGAGTGAGCAAATGAGATGGGCCCAGGAGGAGTATCCAAGTGCAAATTTACAAGAGGGGCGGGCAGTTTCAAAGCCACCAAGATCAACACCAAGACAAAAACAGGGAGGGTGGGTGGGAACCTACTGAAAAACAGAGTCACAGCTTCCAGCTAGATATTCCTCAATGCAACACTTTTAGTTGCATAAATCAATTATTTTGTATCTGGAATACCTTAGTGTTAGATAAAACAGCAGGAGCAGTTCAAATTCTGCAAAAATGAACATTTATTTTGGCAAAAGGTGAAGCCCAGTCCTTTGCACTAGTTGAGGAGAAGATTTGTCCTGCAGCATGTAAAGTTTCTATACAAAAAGTCTGACTTTGTGAATATGAAAAAGTGGCATTTCTCGAAGAAAGCAAAAGCCAGTCTAAATAACAGAAAACATCTGAAATGATTGTCAATTAATTCAGATTTTTGTTTGTTAAAATACAGAGAACTATAATGGCAATTTGTGTAACAGTGAGACTTTAAGTACAAGTATGAGGAGTATTTTTGCTTCCAGTATTGCAATATTTTCTGGTATTCCCCCTTTCCAAGGTACACTGATATAGCAATAAGGATATGTGAGCAAGGCTCCCTTCTTGGAGGCTACAGAGAGCAAAACCCATCTGCAAAAGTACTTTAAAAGTCTTACAATGATTTCTGACATTCAATATAATTTTTTTCTAAAATTAAACATTATTTAGCAAAATTGTGATACTCAGAATTATGGTCTTCATCCTTCTAGTAGGCAACCAGGAAAGCATATTTTGTATTGGGGCAGGCCTAATGCATTTCTCTTAACAGGCGTGCATCTGCTGCATCTTTGCTATTAATGTAATTAACTCAGTAGCTATTGCAACTCAGCATTAGGGCAATTCTCAAATCATAGTAAACTCAGATGACAAATTTATGACATGAACAAGTATGAACTGTTGAACAATTCATCACTGGAAAGCTGCCTAGTTAATTAATTTATGGCAAGGTTTACTATGAAATGTTGGAAAGATAGTTTAACATCATTCAGATGGTTAAAGGTTTAGGTGCAAAAACTGAAAATCCTGAGTTGGAATATATAATTGGCAGGGGGGGGGTGGGATGCTGGGGGGCTTGACCCCCAAAAAACATTTGTAAGACATCTCCAGACGTCAAAGTAAGTTGGGTAATGTTGATAATGTCAAACTCGACTTATTGACATTACTGCGTTTATTGATGTGAGGAAACGATGCTGTAATTTCCATTCATTTGGTACCAGTAAGTCATTACTCGATCAAGAGATTTTCAGAATTTTGATAGGAAGCCTTATGGCAATCCCCTTTCACACATAATCTGCAGCAATCAGATACCAATTGCAAGCTATCATGGGTATTAAAATAATTGCAAGTGAGCAAAATTACTGCTTCACTACAAGGGAAGCCTTGGCTTGAAGCATTGTAATCATACTTTCTGCTGCACTAGTAAAACATGTCTATGCAGTGCTGGGATATGGATCTCATTGTTCAAGTAAATGAGTTTCCCTTATGCTTCCTTCTTCCCCATATACACGTTCTTCCGGATGCAGTATATATTTACTTTCATAGTTTACCTGTTTTTCTCTGGCCAATTAATGAAGCAATCCATATCCCATCATTTCGAAAAAGGATTTCCAAGTGGTGCAAAATGTGACACCTTGCTTGCAAGAAAAGGGAAAAGAAAGACATCTGGGAGAGAGTAACTTTAAACATAATAGGTTTGTACTATACCTTATACAAAAATGATGTGTTAGATATACTAAAAAGTCCTAGAAATATTTATGTATGTTTAGAATTTATAGTGTTCTAGAAATAATATATAAAAACACTATATACTGTATTAAGGGGCGGGACAGCATATGCTTAAAATGGGAGGAACTGCTCAGAAGCAACACAGGGAATTTTTAAAAGAGTAGAAAAAGGCACTCAGACCACCATTTCTGATGATACAGCATGGGCAAAAAATACTGAAAAAATTAAAATAGGCATCCACATCCACAGAGGAGGCAAATCTTTTGATCCATCCAATTTCCGTCCTATATCCATCTTGTCACCCATATCCAAAATTCTTGAGAGAGGTATCCATCAGCAGGTAATGCAATATCTATTGCAAAACAATCTTTTAATGAAAACCCAACATGGTTTCCAACCTAGCCATAGCACAGCTACAGCCCTATTATCTTTTACAGACACTGTGAACAAGGCCAGAGATGCAGGATGCTATACAGCCTCAGTATTCCTAGATTTCTCCAAGGCCTTTAACACAGTGTCTCACCCCTTACTTTTGAACACACTGTCTAACTTAGGCTTCTCTCATAACACAGTGAAATGGTTTCAGAGCTACCTCAAGGATCATAAACAAACAGCGAAATGGTCCAACGAACTCTCACCCTTTCTCCACAACCCTACTGGAGTACCTCAAGGCTCATAAACAACCTTCACACTGCCTGCCACCCTGGGACCCTCTTTCAATACACTGATGATTCCATCATAATCTGCACTGCTGAAACAATACCAGAACTCCTTTCAAAAACTCAGCAGTCATTTACTGCAGTCGAATCCTGGCTAAGAAATGCCCAACTCTTTCTTAATCCAAAGAAGACAAAACTAGTACTCTTTCATCCCAAGAAGACCTCTGTCACTGATAAATTCAACATCCTTGCATCTGACAACACTGTCATAGAAATAGTGCAGGAAACCAAACTTCTAGGTGTTATCATTGACAATAAAGTTTCATTTGACCCCCATATACAGCAAAATATAAAGAAAACTCATCAAAGACTGGGACTGTTATATATAAACATTTGTTTACTGCAGTAACCAAAGCTACCCTTGCAAAAACATGTTTACTTCCCTCCCTTCTTTATGGTGCCCCTATCTTAACAAACTTACAAACTTCTAACCTAAGCAAGGTGGAACAATGTTACAACAAAGTTGCAAAGTTTGCCAGAAACTCTAAATATCACACACACCCCAATGTAAACCACTCCTACAAATAAACTGTCTTGAACTCACCAACCAACCTACCTTTATTCAGCTATCCACCTTGCACAACCTTATTTTCAAGCCTACTGCCTGCACTGCACTAACCAATCTAGTCACACCTTACACCAAATCAATCGCTTCATTCAAAAGACAAAAATCTCTTAGCTATCTCAAAACCCACAAGAAAACCAGGTCAGTCTCTGTATTCATACTGTCTCTATACTTTGGAATCAACTACCTCTAGCTACCAAGTCTATGCCTGGAATAACCCATTTCAAAGCCTGTTTAAAAAGTCATCTCAAAAACACATGGCTCTGTTCCTGCATAAAGCCTGCCCAATGCGCAGGTCTTCTTCTTTCTGTAACATTTAAAACCCTCACAGACTGCAAGATCCTAAGGATCTTCCAACTCTTCCTCTGTTTCTATACCATATCCTTAAGCTACTGCTCAGGCTTTACTGCTTCTATTCTTCTTAACTAATTGTCTAGGTGTGTAGTAATATATTGCAACATCTTGTGACATAGTTTGTTCTTTCAACTTATTTTTGTATAGTATTTCTGATGGTGGTTTGTAGGATGACGTTGGCGATCAAGAAGAGGAGGAGGAGTGTGAGGGCAGCACCAAGGATCAAATGGTGGAAATTGAAAAAGGGTAATTGTAAGGTGGAGTTCAGGGATGAGTTAAGACAGACACTGGGTGGCAGTGAAAACTTACCAAATAGCTGGGTAACTACAGCAGAGTTAGTAAGGGAGACGGCTAGAAAGGTGCTTGGTATGACATCTGGAAAGAGGAAGGATGACAAGGAGACATGGTGGTGGAATGAGGAAGTACAAGAGAGTATACTGAGAAAGAGGTCAGCAAAGAAGAAGTGGGATTGTCAGAGAGATGAAGAAAATAGACAGGAGTATAAGGAGATGAGGTGCATGGCAAAGAGAGAGGTGAAAAAGGCTAAGGATAAGACAATAAGGAGGGAGAAAAGGACCTGTACTGATTGGCTAGACAGAAGGACTGAGCTAGTAAAGATGTGCAGCAGGTAAAGGTGATAAAGGATAATGATGGAAACATACTCACAAGCGAGGAGAGTGTGTTGAGAAGATGGAAAGAGTACTTTGAGGGGTTGATGAATGAAAAGAATGAGAGGGAGAGAAGGTTGGATGATGTGGGGATAGTGAATCATGAAGTACAATGGATTAGCAAGGAGGAAGTAAGGATAGCTATGAAGAAGATGAAGAATGGAAAGGCTGTTGGTCCAGATGACATACCTGTGGAAGCATGGAGGTGTTTAGATGAAATGGCAGTGGGGTTTTTAACCAGATTGTTTAATGAAATCTTGGAAAGTGAGAGGATGCCTGAGGAATGGAGAAAAAGTGTTTTGGTACTGATTTTTAAGAATAAGGGTGATGTACAGCGCTGTAGTAACTACAGAGGGATTAAATTGATCAGTCACAGCATGAAGTTATGGGAAAGAGTAGTGGAAGCTAGGTTAAGAAGGGACGTGATGATTAGTGATCAGCAGTATGGTTTCATGCCAGGAAAGAGCACTTCAGATGTGATGTTTGCTCTGAGAGTGTTGATGGAGAAGTAGAGAGAAGGTCAGAAGGAGTTGCATTGTGTTTTTGTAGACTTAGAGAAAGCATATGTCAGGGTGCCTAGAGAGGAGTTGTGGTATTGTATGAGGAAGTCAGGAGTGTCAGAGAAGTATGTAAGAGTGGTACAGGATATGTACGAGGGTAGTGTGACAGCAGTGAGGTCTGCGGTGGGAGTGACGGATGCGTTTAAGGTGGAGGTGGGGTTACATCAAGGATCAGCTCTGAGTCCTATCTTATTTGCAATGGTGATGGACAGGTTGACAGACAAGATCAGACAGGAGTCCCTGTGGACTATGATGTTTGCAGATGACATTGTGATCTGTAGTGAGAGTAGGGAACAGGTGGAGGAGATCCTGGAGAGATGGAGATATGCTCTAGAGAGAAGAGGAATGAAGGTCAGCAGGACTAAGACAGAATATATGTGTGTGAATGAGAGGGAGGATAGAGGAATGGTGAGGAGTAGAGGTGGTGAAGGTGGATGAATTTGAATAATTGGGATCAATAGTTCAGAGTAATGGTGAGTGTGGAAGAGAGGTGAAGAAGAGAGTACAGGCAGGATGGAGTGGGTGGAGAAGAGTGTCAGGAGTGATTTGTGACAGACGTGTACCAGTAAGAGTGAAAGGGGAAGATCTACAAGAGGGTAGTGAGACCAGCTATGTTATATGGGTTGGAGACAGTGGCACTGACAAAAAGGCAGGAGTTTGAGCTGGATGTGGCAGAGTTAAATATGTTAAGATTTGCACTGGATGTGACATGGGTGGACAGGATTAGGAATAAGTATATTAGAGGGTCAGCCCAGGTTGGAAGGTTTGGAGACAAATCCAGAGAGGCAAGATTACGTTGGTTTGGACATGTGCTGAGGAGGGATGCTGAGTGTATTGGGAAAAAGATGATAAGGATGAAGCTACCAGGCAACAGGAAAAGAGAAAGGCCTAAGATAAGGTTTATGGATGTGGTGAGACAGGACATGCAGGTGGTTGGTGTGACAGAACAAGATGCAGAGAACAGGAAGAAATGGAAACAGATGATCCACTGTGGCGACCCCTAATGGGAACAGCCAAAAGAAGATGATTTCTAATATAATTTGTATTGTATTTAATTACACTGTATTTGCATTGTACTGTATGTGGAGCTTTTCTCTCCAGGCCCCTGCTGAAAACAGGTTCTGTAGACCTAGTCAGGCCACCCCAATAAACTAATGTCAAATAAATAGTGGACCACTGTTAACTCTGATGCCCCTCCCCACACTATGAACCTATGCAATTTCTCCCAACTAATTAATTTACCAACCAGACCAAATAAAGATGGTACCTCTGGAACCTTAATTGACTGGAGCCTAACAGCTCATCCAAATCTAATCACCAAAGCCAGAATAATACCAGATCCTCTCAGTGATCACTTACCTGCCTTCGCTGACTACCTCCCATCTCCTCTACAAAAACAACACCATTACATTCAAACCCACAACCTCTCATCTTTCAATCCCCAAACATTCTCAAAATGCCTAAAGTGCATTGACTGGTCCTCTCAAAAACCCTCTCACTAGATGATGCCGTATCCTACTTTAACCACTCATTCCTGACCCACCTCAACCAGCAAGCCCTCCTGAAAACCAAATACATCAAAACCAATCCCTGCCCATGGTTATCAAAAGAAACTAAACTAGCCATGCAACAAAGGGACAAAAAATGGAAACAGTATCAAAAACATAAAAACCCAAACTCCCTCCTAGAATGTAAGCAACTCTGAAACTCCAGAAAAAAGCTAATAACTAAAGATTGCAAAACTCACTACTGAAAACTCCAGTCCTTGCACTCGACAAACCCAAAAAAATTCTGGGACTGCATCTCATCAATTCTGCACCCTGGTAATAAAGAAAACCCCATGTCCTAATCCCACCTTCTCCTAACTTGACACAGCCTCCCAGTTCAACTCTTTCTTCATAGACTGCATAGCCAAACTATTCACTTCTTTCCCACCCCCCCTCCTCCAACCCCAACCCCTCCCCTCCACAACCTCCAACCCAGCCACCTAACCCCCTCCACACCCTTCTTTCTTACTCCCATTCCCACAAGCACTATAAAAAGACTCCTCCTCAAACTCAAACCCTGCCGCATTGCACCTGACAATCTTCCACCTACCTTCCTCAAACTATCTGCAAACAACATTGCCTATCCCATCTCTTTTCTTATAAATAGATTCATACAAGAATCGTGCATCCCTTCCATCTGGCACCATGCATACGTCATCCCCCTCCACAAAGGTGGCAAGAATACTGACACCACCAACTTCAGGCCTACTGCCATCCTTTCCCTCTTTCTAAAATTCTAGTAAAAAACATCCAAGTGCCATGACACACCTAACCCAAAGCAATCTCCTCTCCCCTATCCAACACGGCTTCCATCCTGGCCACTCCACCATGACTGCCCTTCTTTCCTTTCTGGAAACCATCAACATTGAATGCAACTTGGGCAAATTTGTATCTACGCTATTTTTAGATTTGTCAAAAGCCTTTGACACCATCTCCCACACCCTACTCATATCCCAACTCTCCACCCTACATCTCTCTCCCTCCACCATAGCGTGGTTTTCCAGCTACTTGTCCAACTGCCAACAAGTTGTCCAATGGAAAACTTCAACCTTCCCCATCCTACCTATACCCACTGGCATCCCACAAGGTTCTGTTCTTGGCCCTGTACTCTTTAACCTGTTTATTAACAACTTTCACCACTCCATCCAAGAGTTGTCTGTCATCCAATATGTGGATGGCTTCAACTATCATTTGCATAGCCTTCTCACCCTCTGAGCTCCTAGCAAAAACCCAATTAGCCTTCTCCACAACTGAAACCTGGATGCAGTCTAACCACTTAGCTCTAAATGCAAATAAAACCAAACTAATCCCTGCCATAATCTCCATTATTGATAAAACCTCATTCATCATACAGAGCCAGAGCAACACTCCCCTTGAAATCATCCCACCACCAAGCTTCTCTGCATCATCATTGATGATGAACTAAAATTTGAAACTAACATCCATTCCGCAATCAAAAAACCCACAAAAAGATAGGTCTTCTCTAGAGACGCAACCGCTTCCTCAGCCCCTCTATCCGTCAAACCCTGGCATTCACCTTCTTGCTCCCCTCCCTGATGTATGGTCCCCCTCTGTTCACAAATCTCCCCCTTGGCTTATGAACCAAACTTGAATCCTGCTAACACAAGACCTGCAAATTTGCAACAAATTCAAAAAACTCATCCCACAACTGCCACTCCCTCCTCACACTCATTTGGCTTGAACTCCCCAACTACCTCAGTTACCTACAACTCGCCATTGCCCACAAGCTCATCTTTAAACCCACAAACTGCTCATTTCTTGCTTCCTCCTTAAAATCCTATATACCCAACTGCCAACTCATATCCACAAACCAAACTCTCCTTCAGGTCCACAAACCAGCATGTCCTCCTTGCCGCCTACTACTGTCCTACTCCTTAGCCAAACAGTGGAACCCCCCCCCCCACCTTCGCAACCTTCCAAACCATACCACCTTCAAATCTCAGCTATTCTCTCATCTATCAGCCAAATGGGAATGCCCATCTCATGCTCCAACATAAACCCCTCTCCACCCACTCTCTTTCTACCCTGCACTGAGCTCATCACCATTTACCAACCCTATTGCTTCATCTGCCGGGGACTGATTTTACCTGTACTATCTAATGTACCATACTTTCCATAACTAATGTTCTGGTACTCTCTCCATGCAAAATGGTCCACCTAACCTACAAAGGGCTAGTAGCTACTTGTTTACATGTTAACTTCCAAAGAGCTTATTTGACAGAAATCTCTTTTCTGCAAATGTTCAGTTTTACCTAACCTGTAAAAGGGCTAGTTATCTTCTTTTTAAATGTTAACTCACTAAGTGCATATTGCATAATGTATTATACTTCTGTAATTGTTTTAAATTGTTCTGCATGAATCCTTGTCATTCCTTTGTAACATGTAATATGTAACTTTTAATTTGTTGGAGATTTTCTCCCGGGGCCTCCACGGAAACGGGCTCTTTATGGCCCAGTGGACTTCCCCGGTCATCAAACTTAAATAAATAAATAAATAAAATTAATGGGTAGAGTTATGGTTGCATGTGTAGTAAGTCCAGGGTTCAAATACATGGAAGTCAGAAGTTGTCTGTATTTTTGTTGCACACGTTATGGACAAACTTTTAACATATGGCTCCACTGTGCTCTGCTAAGCACTGCTTATTCATGCTAAGCACCGCATAAACATGTCAATGGCTGCCAATGTTTGCTCGGTGCTCAGCTTCGCTAAACCCACGATTATGTGTGCTTATGCACTGCTCAGCTCTGTTTGGCTGGCTTGCATGCTGCTAAGCAATGCGGAACTTTTTTGAATGTTGCTCAATGACATGTAAGGGTGGGAAAACAGGGTCTATATTACATTATTGAAGTTTCAAAACTTTGAATCTAATATGGTCAACACCATATGATTGAAGTCTTGAAACATTGAAAATGTAATAAAAACACAACAACCTACACAAATAAACCACTTGACTTCTCTAAGCAGGGGGCAAGCTTCCCCCACATAGGGGGCTGCACCCCATCCCCCGCTACTTAAATATATCAACTCCGAGATCACACTGCAGTGCAGAAAAGGGAAATCTTCCCTTTCCGTGCTGTACGGAGATCTCCGTTAAAAGATTTGAAGTTTCAAGACTTCGATCATATGGTGTCAACCATATCAGATTCGAAGTTTTGAAACTTCGATGTTCTGATATAGATCCGGGAAAACAGCCTATATAAAGCACACTAGGTGGGAATTCTGCAGAAACCATTGGAGTCTATCATCTGATGATATGACTAGTGGTGATGTAGAAGGTGTGAGCTTTTGGGTGCAGCAGTGGAGCATTCAAGAGTCCAGGGTCATGTTTGGGCTCCTTGTAAAAAACATGAAGACAGGTTGCTGCAAGCCTTCCAGGGCTCTTAGTGTAAGGCAGAAGCCAGAGACCAGCTGTCCAGAGAACTCACCAGTGTTACTGGTATCCCCTGCACAGGAGAGCAGTGTTGTCACCACCATGATGACCTGAAAAGATGAAATAGGGGAACCTTGGACACCTGGGTCCAAGAACCAAGGGCAGGGAATGCCCCACAAGTATGTAAGTACTTTTTCCTCTGTTTTACCAATATGTAATCTGAATGCCTGCATAACTGGTATGCATAATGGCGTGCTTCTCTCCCAACAGCTGTAGCTGAGAAAGCTCACAATGTTGAGTCTCCTACCAGGCACCTGGCCAGGTTGCACTGTTTGCGTGGTGAGTATGGATGTATTATGTCAACTGTGGTGCAATAACCAAGAAAGAGTAAAGCATTATCTGTAATAAAGTATATACAATAAAGTCTGTAGTGCAATAAAGTTGGAATTAGGGCTGTAGTGCAATAAAGCTGAAATTAGAGCTGTAGTGCAATAAATGAATAATAACAACTGTAGTTCAATACAATAAGAAACAATACCAATAACAGCAAGGAAAATGGTGTATATCAGAATTGTCTTGTCATAACCATTGCAGCAGAGCTGTATGCACTGAGTGTGTAAGGTACAGTTCCTGCAGTCAAGTATAACACTGTAATAGCTGTAGAATGCAAATCTAATGGCTGCAAACAGTATTGCTTAACTCATAGTTCAAGGCTTTCTTTAGGCAAATACCAGTCACATAATGCACTGTCTTCCACTGACATCAGGTAATAAAGGTGTATGGGTGAGGTAGCCCACTCCATGGACAGATATTGTGCGTGTGGTCTTCAAAGATATTGCAAACCAATAACAGTAATATGTGTTCACCTGTATTGTTGAAAGTGAAATAAAGCTGTAGTAATATATGCAGTATGGTTGTATACCATGCATGTGTGATCTATTGACACTGCAGTCTAGTATAACACTGTAACAATTCTAGAATGCTAGAGGAAAGGTCCTGTAATTTGTACTCTGCAATTCATAGTATGTTTCCAGGTGGTCTCCAGGCAAGTATCAGTTACCTTGTAGTCAGCAATGCCTCAGTAGCTCAGTCTGTTAAATTCCTTGCACACTGTACATTTTGCCACACACAGTCCTGGGTTCGAATCCAGTGCTATGCAGCACTACATTTTCAGTATCAGTCATGTAATGCTCACAATTTCTCTTTCGCCAAGAGCACAAAAATGTGATGGGTGTGTTAACCCAAATTATGTGCAGATATGGTGTTTAGATCTCACAGAATATTACACTCAATAGCAAGAATATGTGCATCAGCATTGTTGATTCAGAAATAAAACTGTGTAATCCCAGTATGGCTGTAGCTCTTGCTTGTCTGTACTATGCTGCTGCAGTCAATTATTAACGTATTTGAAGATGTCCCCTGCAGTCACAGGTAGTGGGTTCTACTCCCATGCCTGCCAACTAAGCCATGACAGCTGTATAGTTTAATTAGTGTACACAAACATGCCTTTCAAGTTTTACAATTTATTGTAATGTAATTAGAACTGACTAATCTGTCACATGTCTACCAGCTAAATTAATACCCGGAATGCAATGTATTACCAAATCCATTTACAGAACACCCTGGTAGTTATATGAGTCCACATTATGTGAAACCATTCTAAGTAGTTTTCTACCTGCATTTGTTAGTGCCTGCCCCTTATTGTCTCATGCTATCAGCTTGAGAGGTATGTACTTGCTACAACAACTATAAGAGAATTGTAGTTACTGTAATCACAAGTGTCAGCACACACCTGTAGAAGAATGTATGACCAGTGATTTCATGGATATCATTTGCAATCTCACTAATGGAATGTTTTTCTCTCTCTCCCCATCCCTTATCTTAATTTATTTATTATTGTAATGTATTATTATGATTTAATATTAACATATTTTGTTTAACTATATTTTGGAAAATGTGGTTGATTACTGTCATGTTTTATTACAATTTAATATTAACATATTTTGTTTAACTATATTTTGGAAAATTGATAATTGTTGTTTTATTATGATTCAATCTAAACATATTTTGTTAAACTAATTGTTTTGTTGGCTATATGGTTTACTTCACACTGGCATGCTGTAACCATACTGACTGTTATGTTACATTATGTTGTGTTGCACATTGAGATGCCCATGCACTGGCCCAGTAATCAAGGAGCCTCTTCCTCACCACTGGCAACAGTGAGGGACATACACAATGGGAGGATAGCAAGTACACACACAGTAAAATGCAATTTCCCTTAAGAGCACACAGAGATCACAGTCAGTCTGGGGCTGGTTTCTACATCTCTCTCCAGATCCCCCATAAGATTCCTTACTGGCACAGCTACAGATTGAGTCCTTAGCCAGGGCTCCAAGCCAAGTCCTCCCAACACTCTCTCTGTCCAACCAGTGCTTTGTGTCCCTGTCCAAGTAGCTAACACACACACACACACACACACACACACACACACACACACACACACACACACACACGCGCGTGCGCGCGCGCACACACACACACGGACACACACTTTGAGATTTGACTTATATTTATACACAAGCACACACCTGGGAAAGGCTTGCATAGGTTTACTAGCTATGTCCCCTTATGTCCAGACTATATGGTAGTGATCACTGCCACCAGAACCCATTGTCAGCTACTTTAAGGCCCTTACCAAAGTGTGACCAATCCTACTGTGTAATGTTACTATTATCCAAATGGTGGTGTTTCAAGACTATTTAGGAGTGGCCTTTACAGTGTCACCAAATACACATGCAAGTACTTTAAGAGCTTAAATATGTCTCACAAATATCAGCCACAAAGACAGATTTAAATATATTTAATAATAAATAATAAAAGAACAAAACAATACTCAATAAACAAACACAGTTACTTTAGAGATCAGAATCACAGGAAATATTTAAAAACAACATTGCAGGTCAGTCTCAAATAAATGCAAAAAAACATCTAAACTGATCTTTACTATATTCCTATCTATATCTGAAAAGAAATGACTATACCGTAGTTACTTACTATTAGCAAGTACAGATGTTGATGATGAGTGGATGTTCTTGCTAGGTCCAAGACAAAATATAAAATGCACAGTCTCTCATTCTCTCTCTGAGAGAGTTCTTAAATTAATAATAAACATTACTGTTGCGTTAGCTTGTGTGACATTACTCTTTGTCACCTGACTTCAGTTCCCAGGCTAAACAGATACTAACAGAATTTTAACATTTCTGTGTGAGAAGTACATATTGTATCTCTCATTAGTTTGCAGAACTTGGAAGTTGTAAAACAATAAAATGCTTTTACATTTGAAACCTAGTAATAGTTCTGTTTCAAAACAATACAAAAACTTCTAGCTGTAGACATTCTGTCTGCTGCTGAACTGAAACTGAGAGATAACACAATTGTAAAACACTTTCATTTCAACATATTTTCTTGAAGTTTTGCAACTTATCTCTGTATGTTCCAGTTCAGTATGCTGTGATTACATTTTAGAAGCTCAGTATAATAACATACAATTTTGTATAAATCATATCAATATTCACAAATGACATATAATTATTTATAAAATTCCAGATAGCTGGGCTGACAATGTCACATACCCCCCAAAAACTCAAGCTAGTTTTTCAAGTGACCCTTGAGAAATGGTGCATGACATGGTTGAGCCTGTCTGGGAATATCTTTCCCCATTCCCTGTCTTGAGAGCCTGTCTGCATTGGCATTGCTAACCCCACTGCAGTGCTGCACTGTCATATCATATGCTTTCAACCCTAGGCTCCACCTTAGTAACTTGGTATTTTGTTGGCTGGCTCGATGAAGCCATGTTAAGGGATTGTGGTCTGTAACTACAGTGAATTTCCTTCCATACAGATAAGGCTGAAGTTTCTGCAGTGCCTACACTATGGCTAGGCATTTCTTTTCTACAACTGCATAGCATTCTTGCCTGGGTTGGAGCCTATGACTTAGATATACCACTGGGTGCTCTTCTCTCTCAGAGGAAACCTGGCTAAGTAGAGCTCCCACCCCATGGTTTGAAGCATCCACCTGCACAACAAATTATTTGCTGTAATCTGGACTGGCTAACACAACGGGTCCTCCCAATGCTCTTTTAAGCTTTTGGAATGCCTGCTCATAAGCTGGAGTGCACTCTACCTTATCTGCTTTCTTTTTCCTTGTCAGGTCTGTGAGGGGAACAGCTATGGTACTTTAACTGGGGACAAACTTTCTGTAGTACCCCACTGTACCTAAGAATACCTTCACCTGCTTTTTGGTAACAGAAGTAGGCCATGCCTGAATGGCTTCCACTTTGGCACATTCTGGGCTGATCTTACCACTCCCCACTCTATGTCCCAAGTAGGAGACCTCTGCCATACCCACCTGACATTTGCTGGGCTTAAAGGTCAACCCGACCCTCTTTAGTCTGCCCAGCACATCCCTGACATGCTGAAGATGGTCTTGCCGGGAATGGCTGTAGATAGCAATATCATCTAGGTAAGCAAGGGCAAAATCTCCTGCTCCTGCTAGAATAAGATCTACCAGCTTCTGAAAAGTCACCAGGGCATATTTCTTCCCCAAGGGCATCTTTGTGAACTCATACAAGCCAAAAGGAGCCACAAAGGCTGACCTATCTCTAGCACTGGGAGTCCAGGGCACCTGCCATTAAACCCTGTAAAGATCAATGGTGGTATGATACATAGCCCAACCTTCCTGCTCTTGGGCTTCATCTGTCCTAAGCATGGGATAAGCATCTGACTCTGTGTGACTATTTAATTTCCTGTAGTCCACACAGAACCTGGTGCTGCCATCCTTCTTTTGTACCAGCACCACTGGGGAGGCCCAGAAACTGTTGGACTCGTGAATTACCCTTAGTTCCAACAGTTCCTGTATCTCCTCCCTCAGAGTCTGTTTGACTCTCTCAGACACTGTATAAGGGGCCTGCTTAAGCAGCCTTTGGGCTCCTGTGTCCACATGGTGCTGCACCAGGTGGGTGCACCCTGGTTTCCCAATGAACATACCGCCAAACATCTGTAACACTTCTTGGATTTCTTGAGCCTGGGTAGGGGATAGCTGCTGGGACATTGGTACCCTTTCCACAGGTGTTACTTCGAGCCTCACTGAGGAGATCAGTCACCAGATCCCCCTCAGACTCCTCCTACCATCCACTGCAGACACTCAGCACAGGGGCTTCCCTATCATAGGATCATAGGTTCATACTAGGCTAGCTGCCCTAGGGCATTTATAAGCCTTGCCAGAATGTGTTTGGCTTTCACCACCCATTTTAAATTAATTTTGCTATGCCCTTTTTCAAGGTTAGTATACTGCGCCTCTGTCTAACAGTGACACAGATGTGATACCCGGGTTAAACCTACGATCTCCTATCCACTCATCAAGATTCCTCTTGAAGAGAGACAATGAGGGACTCTGCCTAACCTGGACTGGGATTTTATTCCAAAGTGAAGGGAGCCTCTGGGTTATGAATCTGTCCCTCCAGCATGTCCTATTTATTTCAGTGCTGAGGTTCAAGTCTCTTGAGCGCGTAGCTCGATGGGATTTGGATTTTCTGAGGTGCAGCATGTCCATTAATTCCATGTTGGACATGGCTTTATACGTCAGGCAGAGATCACCCCTGAACAGGCGGTATGCCACTGAGTAGAGCTGGAGTTTCTTTAACCGGGCAGCATATGACATCTGTTTGAGCCCTTTGATCCTCTTGGTGAGGTACCTTTGGGGTCTTTTCAGTTGCTGCAGGTGTCTGGTAAGGTACATCCCAAAAGGGGCATTGTACTCAATTATGGGCCTGATGAGGGATGAGTAAAGAAGCACGATGACTTCCCCTGATCTAGATGTGAATCCCTTCATGATTAGGTGGGCTATATAAAATGTTTTTCTAACCACTTTGGCCATGTGGTTGTCAAATGAGAGACTGCTATCAACTTGGGTCCCCAGGTCCCTAATTACTTCTTCTGTACTTAATGGATTACCACCTATGTGGTAATTTGTGAGCACTTTGTTTTTGCCAAAGGGGATGACTATACACTTTTTGGCGTTTAGCTTGAGGCCATGGCTCTGGCACCAGTTGTCTGTTTCTATGAGGCCCTTTTGGAGGATGCTTGTGTCAGCTGGAGAGTCGATTATGGTGCCCAATTTGCAGTCATCTGCGAACTTGGTCAGCCACAGTTCTTCCATATTGTCCTGTACCTCCGAGAAATATATACCGAACAAGAGAGGTTCCAGGACTGAGCCTTATGGGACGCCACTTGTAACTGGTTTGGAGTCTGACATGGCTCCAGCAATTCTAACCATGTGGGTTCTGTCCTTGAGCCAGTTTGCAACCCATCTAGTGACATAGGGGTTTATATTTAAGCTGGTGAGCTTATCTATAATGCCAGAGTGGGGTATTGTATCGAAGGCTTTTGCGAGGTCCAGGTATGCTGTGTGGACCACCTTCCCCTCATCAATGGCCTTGGTGACTGTTTCAAAGAAATCAACCAGGTTTAAGAGGCAGGATCTGCCCTTAACAAAGCCAAACTGGGTAGGATCCAGTGTCTGTAGGTCCTCAATATCTTTATTTATGAGGTCCATGATGATCCTTTCCATAGCTTTGCAGACCAAGCTAGTCAGGCTTATGGGGCGATAGTTTCCAGGATCCGTTGAGGCACCACCTTTGTGGAGAAAGACCACTGTTGCTGTACGCCACTCTTTGGGTACATATCCTGTAGTAAGGCTGAGATTGAACAGTAGTTTTATGTTTGGGTTTAGCTCTTCTTGGAGTTCATGTAGGACACAGCCCGGGACACCGTCTGGTCCTATTGATGCTGTGTTTTTTGCTTTGGAGAGGGCGGCTCTTACCTGAGCATCTGAGATGTCAGGGGGGCAGCACTCTGCTGGGATAGATATTTGTCCTTTGGAGGGGAGGGGGGGAGAAGTTTGCACTGAACCTGTCAGCTAGGATGTTGGCAATGTCTGTGGGTCCGGTGTATTTTTTGTCATTTTGGACTAATTCTAAGCATATCTGGGAATTTCCACCCAGGTTCCTAACATAACTAAAGAAAGCCTTGTGATTATCCTTAGTGTCCTGTGCAATTATTCTCTCGAAGCTGGCCTTAGATGATTTTATGAGTGCCCGTAGTTTTTTGCTAATACTGATCAGAGATGCCTTCCCTTTTTGGGATTTTGCTTTATCATTTAGTAGCTTCCTCCTTCTATTGTATAGTTTGTTTATGGCTAGGGTCCACCAGACAGGACGTCTGCCTTTGGAGGATTGGGTCTTGGTTTTATTTGGGATTGCATGATCCATGCATTCCTGAAGGTGTTCATAGAATGCATTTATAAAGGATTCTGCGGTCTGGGCTGTATTTTCCACAGGCCCGGGGGCTTTGAAGGATTCCACCTCGGTTTTGAGGAGTGTGAAATTTGCTTTAGAGAAGTTTTTCACTGTGGTTTTCTGGGCAGGAGGTGGGGTTGGGATGTGAATATCCAGTGAGATTAGTTTATGGTCTGATCTTACCAGTGAGGGATACACTTCTGGTCTGGAGCATAGAGTCCCCATGTTGGTGATGATCAGGTCCAGTATGTTTTCCCCTTTGTGGGAGTGGTAACAAGTTGTTCCATAGCATTTGAGTTTATAAATTCTAGGAACCTTTGGGCTAGGGTGTTGGAGCTAGAGTAATTCTCCCAGTCTATGTTTGGGTAGTTGAAGTCACCCAATATAATGGTGTTTGGAGAGACCTTCATATTTTCCAGTGTTCTCAGGAAGGCCGAGTGGGGTTCCTGGGTTTGGGAGGGTGGTCTGTAGCAGGCTATAAACTGGAAGGCAGTTTTACCCACTGTTAGTTGCACATGGATAGTCTCTGATGCTTCATGCTGTGCCACCAACCTGGAGGTGTGGGTATCTTTGACGAATATTGATACTCCCCCTCCTTTTGTGGTTCGGTCCAAGTTTTGGAGCCCAAAAGCATGGTATGAGGTATAACCTGGTAGTGCTGGGGTGCTCTCGGGAGCCTTGAAACAGGTTTCTGTTACTGCACTGATATCGATGTTCTCCATGCTAAGGAGAGTTTCGAGTGCATGCATCTTGAGGTTTAGACTTCTGGCATTGAATAGCATTACTCTTAGTTTTTTATCCCTTGTGATACCTATGGAGGTGGGTTTGTCTTTTTAGCCTTGCCTAAAAAAGGCACTATGGGGGTAGCAAGAGCCTTTGCCAATATCCAAAAGCCCAGGGGTGACAGGTGCAAGCCGTCCCTAGCTAAGCATCGTGGCTTGTTGAGCATGTCGTCCCAGGCTGACAGGCATTGGATCCCCTTTGAATGACACCAATACTTAAGCCAATTGTTGAAATTGATCATCTTGTCTTCATATTGTGGCATCATTCTTGGTGAGGGTAAGATGCTACTCAAGTTCAGGGTCATACCGGCCTAGGCCACATGCTCAGTGAGCTCCTCTATGTCTCTTTTCATGTAGTCCAGGGAGGTACGTCTCAGGTCATTCACACCAGCATGGACAATGACTGAGTCATATTTGTACTTGCCTTGGAGTGACCTGAGTGCTTGTGTTATGTGATGGATCCTAGCGCCCGACAGGCAGCTCACCGTGACCTTCTCCTTGTTCAGCCTGGTGAGCGGGACATCAGTGTGCCTAATGATAGAGTCACCTATTACAAGTGTATCAGGTGTGTTGTTTAGCCTTAAGGGCTGTGACTGTTCGGCACACTGGCTTTGTGAGCTATGTGTTGCACGTGTTTTGTTTTGGGGTAGTGGTTGCTTGGGTGTCTGCTTTGGAGGTCTCTGCTGCTTAGGCAGATTTTTATTTAGAGCCTCGAGTATGTTTTGTGTGTTTATGTGTTTGGTTTGCTGTCGTGGTAGGTCTATGTGAGACTGGAATTGTAGTGAGTGTGGTTTCCTTCTCCTCCTGACTGGTTACGCCAGTACTGAGTTGAGAGAGCTTAGACTCCAGTTTGGCTATATGGATGCATCTCTCACATGTGTTGGAATTTGTTGGGAGGAGGAGAGGGTTGTCTGTGTACATGAGGCAGTTGTAACATTGCCTCAAGATTCCCAGATTCACCAGCTGGACCGGAGAGGAGATTGACAACTGACCTTTGGACATGCTAGAATAGTATTGGGAATTCCTTTATAATTGAAAAAAAGGGCCAATGGGGAACAAGGTACTCAAGGGGAGTTTGTGAGGGTGTAGTGCTTTTAATTTTTTAGTGCTGACTTATATAATTGCTTTAGTGAGCAAGTGCCAGGTAACTTAAATGCAATGTGTTACAGGTAACTTAAATGCAAAAATGACAAACAGTAACTTTCTTTTAAGTGAAACAAGGAAATAAGTACAGTAAGCAATGCAGATATCACTAGGGATCCACAGAAGCGCTGAAAAGCCGCATTTTAGGTGGTATTAGCGTTTCAGGGAAATAACAAGCAAACAAACAACAAGCATACAAACAAAGCTAGATTCAGCAGGCCTGGATCTAGTCTATGCTACAGCAAACAAGGTGTACCAATTTCAGTAAGAAACAGTTGAAATATGCAGGCACTATAAGCCTTTAACCAGAAATTCCCAGCTCAGAAGGGCAGAGTCCAGCCTCTCCTCCCACAAGAGTGCAGACCACGAACCTTCTTAATGTAAAATAACTGGCCTGAAGCCCAAGTGCTTAAACTAGAACTAATACACTTTTAGAATAACAGACACTGAGCCCTCAATCAGCAGTTCCCAACTTAGAAGGATGTAAGCTACCTGTCCTGCCACCACAGTGCAGGCCACAAACCTTCCTAATGTAAAACAACTGGTCTGAAGCCCAAGTGCTTAATCCAAAAGACTTAGAATGATAGCTACACTTTAATCAAGTTACTACCAAGCAGTAGTAAATGCAACTGAATACTTTAAAGAATGCCTGGATTAGTGTTCAAGTTATACAAACAAAGCTAGATTCAGCAGGCCTGGATCTAGTCTACGCTACAGCAAACAAGGTGTACCAATTTCAGTAAGAAGCAGTTCAAATATGCAGGCACTATAAGCCTTTAACCAGAAATTCCCAGCTCAGAAGGGCAGAGTCCAGCCTCTCCTCCCACAAGAGTGCAGACCACGAACCCTTTTAATGTAAAATAACTGGCCTGAAGCCCAAGTGCTTAAACCAGAATTAATACACTTTTAGAATAACAGACACTGAGCCCTCAATCAGCAGTTCCCAACTTAGAAGGATGTAAGCTACCTGTTCTGCCACTACAGTGCAGACCACAAACCTTCTTAATGTAAAACAACTGGTCTGAAGCCCAAGTGCTTAAACTAAAAGGCTTAGAATGAGTTACACCAAGCAGTAATAAATACAACTGAGTACTTTTAAGATGACGCAAAAGCAAAATAAAGTAGGAAGAAACACAAATACAGTAAAAGCAGAAACATTTTTTTTTCAGAAAAGTAGCAAAAACAGTATTAAAAACAATTCACATGCAGTGCAAGCTGGAACACTTGAGTATGTAGCAATATTAGTCCACACACAGTTTGAAAAAATGTAATAAAATTAAAAAGGACTAAAAGCAAGTGAAGAAAGGGTTAATTAGGTAGAAAGTGGTAAAGAGATGGGACTGGGGGAGTGTCCTAGATCAAATCTACAGTGGGGCGGGCACTGCAAAAGCCACCAAATTTAAACTACAACTAAAAACAGTGAGGGGGGTGGGGAAGACAGTTTCAACAGAGATAGATATGAGGAATCACAGTGCAAATTATAACCAAAAAATATATACTGATATCTGTATATTTGCAGAACAGTAAGACAACAGATATCTAAGTAACAATTTAGCTCTATAATACAGAATAATACAAAAAAATATACTCAGCTCTATATATTTGCAGAGAGTCTTGTAAGGCTGTCTCTCAACAATCCACTTTAAATGCAGGCTGCTATTAACAGCAAATTAAGGGAACCTTGAGTTAACACACAAGCTATAGAAACTAAAATGAGGGAGGGGGTGGGGAAGACAGTTTCAACAGAGATAGATATGAGGAATCACAGTGCAAATTATAACCAAAAAATATATACTGATATCTGTATATTTGCAGAACAGTAAGACAACAGATATCTAAGTAACAATTTAGCTCTATAATACAGAATAATACAAAAAATATACTCAGCTCTATATATTTGCAGAGAGTCTTGTAAGGCTGTCTCTCAACAATCCACTTTAAATGCAGGCTGCTATTAACAGCAAATTAAGGGAACCTTGAGTTAACACACAAGCTATAGAAACTAAAATGAGGGAGCGGTGGGAAGACAGTTTCAACAGAAATAGATATGAGGAATCACAGTGCAAATTATAACCAAAAATATATACTGATATCTGTATATTTGCAGAACAGTAAGACAACAGATATCTAAGTAACAATTTAGCTCTATAATACAGAATAATACAAAAAATATACTCAGCTCTATATATTTGCAGAGAGTCTTGTAAGGCTGTCTCTCAACAATCCACTTTAAATGCAGGCTGCTATTAACAGCAAATTAAGGGAACCTTGAGTTAACACACAAGCTATAGAAACTAAAATGAGGGAGGGGGGTGGAAGACAGTTTCAACAGAGATAGATATGAGGAATCACAGTGCAAATTATAACCAAAAAATATATACTGATATCTGTATATTTGCAGAACAGTAAGACAACAGATATCTAAGTAACAATTTAGCTCTATAATACAGAATAATACAAAAAATATACTCAGCTCTATATATTTGCAGAGAGTCTTGTAAGGCTGTCTCTCAACAATCCACTTTAAATGCAGGCTGCTATTAACAGCAAATTAAGGGAACCTTGAGTTAACACACAAGCTATAGAAACTAAAATGAGGGAGGGGGTGGGGAAGACAGTTTCAACAGAGATAGATATGAGGAATCACAGTGCAAATTATAACCAAAAAATATATACTGATATCTGTATATTTGCAGAACAGTAAGACAACAGATATCTAAGTAACAATTTAGCTCTATAATACAGAATAATACAAAAAATATACTCAGCTCTATATATTTGCAGAGAGTCTTGTAAGGCTGTCTCTCAACAATCCACTTTAAATGCAGGCTGCTATTAACAGCAAATTAAGGGAACCTTGAGTTAACACACAAGCTATAGAAACTAAAATGAGGGGGGGTGGGGAAGACAGTTTCAACAGAGATAGATATGAGGAATCACAGTGCAAATTATAACCAAAAATATATACTGATATCTGTATATTTGCAGAACAGTAAGACAACAGATATCTAAGTAACAATTTAGCTCTATAATACAGAATAATACAAAAAATATACTCAGCTCTATATATTTGCAGAGAGTCTTGTAAGGCTGTCTCTCAACAATCCACTTTAAATGCAGGCTGCTATTAACAGCAAATTAAGGGAACCTTGAGTTAACACACAAGCTATAGAAACTAAAATGAGGGAGGGGTGGGAAGACAGTTTCAACAGAGATAGATATGAGGAATCACAGTGCAAATTATAACCAAAAAATATATATATACTGATATCTGTATATTTGCAGAACAGTAAGACAACAGATATCTAAGTAACAATTTAGCTCTATAATACAGAATAATACAAAAAATATACTCAGCTCTATATATTTGCAGAGAGTCTTGTAAGGCTGTCTCTCAACAATCCACTTTAAATGCAGGCTGCTATTAACAGCAAATTAAGGGAACCTTGAGTTAACACACAAGCTATAGAAACTAAAATGAGGGAGGGGGTGGGGAAGACAGTTTCAACAGAGATAGATATGAGGAATCACAGTGCAAATTATAACCAAAAAATATATATACTGATATCTGTATATTTGCAGAACAGTAAGACAACAGATATCTAAGTAACAATTTAGCTCTATAATACAGAATAATACAAAAAATATACTCAGCTCTATATATTTGCAGAGAGTCTTGTAAGGCTGTCTCTCAACAATCCACTTTAAATGCAGGCTGCTATTAACAGCAAATTAAGGGAACCTTGAGTTAACACACAAGCTATAGAAACTAAAATGAGGGAGGGTGGAAAGACAGTTTCAACAGAGATAGATATGAGGAATCACAGTGCAAATTATAACCAAAAAATATATACTGATATCTGTATATTTGCAGAACAGTAAGACAACAGATATCTAAGTAACAATTTAGCTCTATAATACAGAATAATACAAAAAATATACTCAGCTCTATATATTTGCAGAGAGTCTTGTAAGGCTGTCTCTCAACAATCCACTTTAAATGCAGGCTGCTATTAACAGCAAATTAAGGGAACCTTGAGTTAACACACAAGCTATAGAAACTAAAATGAGGGAGGGGTGGGGAAGACAGTTTCAACAGAGATAGATATGAGGAATCACAGTGCAAATTATAAAAAAATATATACTGATATCTATATATTTGCAGAACAGTAAGACAACAGATATCTAAGTAACAATTTAGCTCTATAATACAGAATAATACAAAAAATATACTCAGCTCTATATATTTGCAGAGAGTCTTGTAAGGCTGTCTCTCAACAATCCACTTTAAATGCAGGCTGCTATTAACAGCAAATTAAGGGAACCTTGAGTTAACACACAAGCTATAGAAACTAAAATGAGGGAGGGGTGTGGGGAAGACAGTTTCAACAGAGATAGATATGAGGAATCACAGTGCAAATTATAACCAAAAAATATATACTGATATCTGTATATTTGCAGAACAGTAAGACAACAGATATCTAAGTAACAATTTAGCTCTATAATACAGAATAATACAAAAAATATACTCAGCTCTATATATTTGCAGAGAGTCTTGTAAGGCTGTCTCTCAACAATCCACTTTAAATGCAGGCTGCTATTAACAGCAAATTAAGGGAACCTTGAGTTAACACACAAGCTATAGAAACTAAAATGAGGGAGGTTGAGAAGACAGTTTCAACAGAGATAGATATGAGGAATCACAGTGCAAATTATAACCAAAAAATATATACTGATATCTGTATATTTGCAGAACAGTAAGACAACAGATATCTAAGTAACAATTTAGCTCTATAATACAGAATAATACAAAAAATATACTCAGCTCTATATATTTGCAGAGAGTCTTGTAAGGCTGTCTCTCAACAATCCACTTTAAATGCAGGCTGCTATTAACAGCAAATTAAGGGAACCTTGAGTTAACACACAAGCTATAGAAACTAAAATGAGGGAGGGGTGGGGAAGACAGTTTCAACAGAGATAGATATGAGGAATCACAGTGCAAATTATAACCAAAAAATATATACTGATATCTGTATATTTGCAGAACAGTAAGACAACAGATATCTAAGTAACAATTTAGCTCTATAATACAGAATAATACAAAAAATATACTCAGCTCTATATATTTGCAGAGAGTCTTGTAAGGCTGTCTCTCAACAATCCACTTTAAATGCAGGCTGCTATTAACAGCAAATTAAGGGAACCTTGAGTTAACACACAAGCTATACAAACTAAAATGAGGGAGGGGTGTGGGTAAGACAGTTTCAACAGAGATAGATATGAGGAATCACAGTGCAAATTATAACCAAAAATATATATACTGATATCTGTATATTTGCAGAACAGTAAGACAACAGATATCTAAGTAACAATTTAGCTCTATAATACAGAATAATACAAAAAATATACTCAGCTCTATATATTTGCAGAGAGTCTTGTAAGGCTGTCTCTCAACAATCCACTTTAAATGCAGGCTGCTATTAACAGCAAATTAAGGGAACCTTGAGTTAACACACAAGCTATAGAAACTAAAATGAGGGAGGGGTGGGGAAGACAGTTTCAACAGAGATAGATATGAGGAATCACAGTGCAAATTATAACCAAAAAATATATACTGATATCTGTATATTTGCAGAACAGTAAGACAACAGATATCTAAGTAAAAATTTAGCTCTATAATACAGAATAATACAAAAAATATACTCAGCTCTATATATTTGCAGAGAGTCTTGTAAGGCTGTCTCTCAACAATCCACTTTAAATGCAGGCTGCTATTAACAGCAAATTAAGGGAACCTTGAGTTAACACACAAGCTATAGAAACTAAAATTAGGAAGGGTGTGGGGTAGACAGTTTCAACAGAGATAGATATGAGGAATCACAGTGCAAATTATAACCAAAAATATATACTGATATCTGTATATTTGCAGAACAGTAAGACAACAGATATCTAAGTAACAATTTAGCTCTATAATACAGAATAATACAAAAAATATACTCAGCTCTATATATTTGCAGAGAGTCTTGTAAGGCTGTCTCTCAACAATCCACTTTAAATGCAGGCTGCTATTAACAGCAAATTAAGGGAACCTTGAGTTAACACACAAGCTATAGAAACTAAAATGAGGGAGGGGGTGGGAAGACAGTTTCAACAGAGATAGATATGAGGAATCACAGTGCAAATTATAACCAAAAAATATATACTGATATCTGTATATTTGCAGAACAGTAAGACAACAGATATCTAAGTAACAATTTAGCTCTATAATACAGAATAATACAAAAAATATACTCAGCTCTATATATTTGCAGAGAGTCTTGTAAGGCTGTCTCTCAACAATCCACTTTAAATGCAGGCTGCTATTAACAGCAAATTAAGGGAACCTTGAGTTAACACACAAGCTATAGAAACTAAAATGAGGGAGGGGTGGGGAAGACAGTTTCAACAGAGATAGATATGAGGAATCACAGTGCAAATTATAACCAAAAATATATACTGATATCTGTATATTTGCAGAACAGTAAGACAACAGATATCTAAGTAACAATTTAGCTCTATAATACAGAATAATACAAAAAATATACTCAGCTCTATATATTTGCAGAGAGTCTTGTAAGGCTGTCTCTCAACAATCCACTTTAAATGCAGGCTGCTATTAACAGCAAATTAAGGGAACCTTGAGTTAACACACAAGCTATAGAAACTAAAATGAGGGAGGGGTGGGGAAGACAGTTTCAACAGAGATAGATATGAGGAATCACAGTGCAAATTATAACCAAAAAATATATACTGATATCTGTATATTTGCAGAACAGTAAGACAACAGATATCTAAGTAACAATTTAGCTCTATAATACAGAATAATACAAAAAAATATACTCAGCTCTATATATTTGCAGAGAGTCTTGTAAGGCTGTCTCTCAACAATCCACTTTAAATGCAGGCTGCTATTAACAGCAAATTAAGGGAACCTTGAGTTAACACACAAGCTATAGAAACTAAAATGAGGGAGGGGTGGGGAAGACAGTTTCAACAGAGATAGATATGAGGAATCACAGTGCAAATTATAACCAAAAAATATATACTGATATCTGTATATTTGCAGAACAGTAAGACAACAGATATCTAAGTAACAATTTAGCTCTATAATACAGAATAATACAAAAAATATACTCAGCTCTATATATTTGCAGAGAGTCTTGTAAGGCTGTCTCTCAACAATCCACTTTAAATGCAGGCTGCTATTAACAGCAAATTAAGGGAACCTTGAGTTAACACACAAGCTATAGAAACTAAAATGAGGGAGGGGAGGAAGACAGTTTCAACAGAGATAGATATGAGGAATCACAGTGCAAATTATAACCAAAAAATATATACTGATATCTGTATATTTGCAGAACAGTAAGACAACAGATATCTAAGTAACAATTTAGCTCTATAATACAGAATAATACAAAAAATATACTCAGCTCTATATATTTGCAGAGAGTCTTGTAAGGCTGTCTCTCAACAATCCACTTTAAATGCAGGCTGCTATTAACAGCAAATTAAGGGAACCTTGAGTTAACACACAAGCTATAGAAACTAAAATGAGGGAGGGGTGGGGAAGACAGTTTCAACAGAGATAGATATGAGGAATCACAGTGCAAATTATAACCAAAAAATATATACTGATATCTGTATATTTGCAGAACAGTAAGACAACAGATATCTAAGTAACAATTTAGCTCTATAATACAGAATAATACAAAAAATATACTCAGCTCTATATATTTGCAGAGAGTCTTGTAAGGCTGTCTCTCAACAATCCACTTTAAATGCAGGCTGCTATTAACAGCAAATTAAGGGAACCTTGAGTTAACACACAAGCTATAGAAACTAAAATGAGGGAGGGGTGGGGAAGACAGTTTCAACAGAGATAGATATGAGGAATCACAGTGCAAATTATAACCAAAAAATATATACTGATATCTGTATATTTGCAGAACAGTAAGACAACAGATATCTAAGTAACAATTTAGCTCTATAATACAGAATAATACAAAAAATATACTCAGCTCTATATATTTGCAGAGAGTCTTGTAAGGCTGTCTCTCAACAATCCACTTTAAATGCAGGCTGCTATTAACAGCAAATTAAGGGAACCTTGAGTTAACACACAAGCTATAGAAACTAAAATGAGGGAGGGGTGTGGGGAAGACAGTTTCAACAGAGATAGATATGAGGAATCACAGTGCAAATTATAACCAAAAATATATATATACTGATATCTGTATATTTGCAGAACAGTAAGACAACAGATATCTAAGTAACAATTTAGCTCTATAATACAGAATAATACAAAAAATATACTCAGCTCTATATATTTGCAGAGAGTCTTGTAAGGCTGTCTCTCAACAATCCACTTTAAATGCAGGCTGCTATTAACAGCAAATTAAGGGAACCTTGAGTTAACACACAAGCTATAGAAACTAAAATGAGGGAGGGGTGGAAAGACAGTTTCAACAGAGATAGATATGAGGAATCACAGTGCAAATTATAACCAAAAAATATATACTGATATCTGTATATTTGCAGAACAGTAAGACAACAGATATCTAAGTAACAATTTAGCTCTATAATACAGAATAATACAAAAAATATACTCAGCTCTATATATTTGCAGAGA
The DNA here is from genome assembly GCF_019279795.1 of Protopterus annectens. NCBI lineage: Eukaryota > Metazoa > Chordata > Ceratodontiformes > Protopteridae > Protopterus > Protopterus annectens. Next base: position 1,857,243,039 of record NC_056739.1, on the reverse strand, counting down.
GTCTTGTAAGGCTGTCTCTCAACAATCCACTTTAAATGCAGGCTGCTATTAACAGCAAATTAAGGGAACCTTGAGTTAACACACAAGCTGTACAAACTAAAATGAGGGAGGGGGTGGTTAGACAGTTTCAACAGAGATAGATATGAGGAATCACAGTGCAAATTATAACCAAAAAATATATACTGATATCTGTATATTTGCAGAACAGTAAGACAACAGATATCTAAGTAACAATTTAGCTCTATAATACAGAATAATACAAAAAATATACTCAGCTCTATATATTTGCAGAGAGTCTTGTAAGGCTGTCTCTCAACAATCCACTTTAAATGCAGGCTGCTATTAACAGCAAATTAAGGGAACCTTGAGTTAACACACAAGCTATAGAAACTAAAATGAGGGAGGGGTGTGGGGAAGACAGTTTCAACAGAGATAGATATGAGGAATCACAGTGCAAATTATAACCAAAAAATATATACTGATATCTGTATATTTGCAGAACAGTAAGACAACAGATATCTAAGTAACAATTTAGCTCTATAATACAGAATAATACAAAAAATATACTCAGCTCTATATATTTGCAGAGAGTCTTGTAAGGCTGTCTCTCAACAATCCACTTTAAATGCAGGCTGCTATTAACAGCAAATTAAGGGAACCTTGAGTTAACACACAAGCTATAGAAACTAAAATGAGGGAGGGGGTGGGGAAGACAGTTTCAACAGAGATAGATATGAGGAATCACAGTGCAAATTATAACCAAAAAATATATACTGATATCTGTATATTTGCAGAACAGTAAGACAACAGATATCTAAGTAACAATTTAGCTCTATAATACAGAATAATACAAAAAATATACTCAGCTCTATATATTTGCAGAGAGTCTTGTAAGGCTGTCTCTCAACAATCCACTTTAAATGCAGGCTGCTATTAACAGCAAATTAAGGGAACCTTGAGTTAACACACAAGCTATAGAAACTAAAATGAGGGAGGGGTGAAGACAGTTTCAACAGAGATAGATATGAGGAATCACAGTGCAAATTATAACCAAAAAATATATACTGATATCTGTATATTTGCAGAACAGTAAGACAACAGATATCTAAGTAACAATTTAGCTCTATAATACAGAATAATACAAAAAATATACTCAGCTCTATATATTTGCAGAGAGTCTTGTAAGGCTGTCTCTCAACAATCCACTTTAAATGCAGGCTGCTATTAACAGCAAATTAAGGGAACCTTGAGTTAACACACAAGCTATAGAAACTAAAATGAGGGAGGGGTGGGGAAGACAGTTTCAACAGAGATAGATATGAGGAATCACAGTGCAAATTATAACCAAAAAATATATACTGATATCTGTATATTTGCAGAACAGTAAGACAACAGATATCTAAGTAACAATTTAGCTCTATAATACAGAATAATACAAAAAATATACTCAGCTCTATATATTTGCAGAGAGTCTTGTAAGGCTGTCTCTCAACAATCCACTTTAAATGCAGGCTGCTATTAACAGCAAATTAAGGGAACCTTGAGTTAACACACAAGCTATAGAAACTAAAATGAGGGAGGGGTGGGGAAGACAGTTTCAACAGAGATAGATATGAGGAATCACAGTGCAAATTATAACCAAAAAATATATACTGATATCTGTATATTTGCAGAACAGTAAGACAACAGATATCTAAGTAACAATTTAGCTCTATAATACAGAATAATACAAAAAATATACTCAGCTCTATATATTTGCAGAGAGTCTTGTAAGGCTGTCTCTCAACAATCCACTTTAAATGCAGGCTGCTATTAACAGCAAATTAAGGGAACCTTGAGTTAACACACAAGCTATAGAAACTAAAATGAGGGAGGGTGGTGGGGAAGACAGTTTCAACAGAGATAGATATGAGGAATCACAGTGCAAATTATAACCAAAAAATATATACTGATATCTGTATATTTGCAGAACAGTAAGACAACAGATATCTAAGTAACAATTTAGCTCTATAATACAGAATAATACAAAAAATATACTCAGCTCTATATATTTGCAGAGAGTCTTGTAAGGCTGTCTCTCAACAATCCACTTTAAATGCAGGCTGCTATTAACAGCAAATTAAGGGAACCTTGAGTTAACACACAAGCTATAGAAACTAAAATGAGGGAGGGGGTGGGGAAGACAGTTTCAACAGAGATAGATATGAGGAATCACAGTGCAAATTATAACCAAAAAATATATACTGATATCTGTATATTTGCAGAACAGTAAGACAACAGATATCTAAGTAACAATTTAGCTCTATAATACAGAATAATACAAAAAATATACTCAGCTCTATATATTTGCAGAGAGTCTTGTAAGGCTGTCTCTCAACAATCCACTTTAAATGCAGGCTGCTATTAACAGCAAATTAAGGGAACCTTGAGTTAACACACAAGCTATAGAAACTAAAATGAGGGAGGGGTGTGGGGAAGACAGTTTCAACAGAGATAGATATGAGGAATCACAGTGCAAATTATAACCAAAAAATATATACTGATATCTGTATATTTGCAGAACAGTAAGACAACAGATATCTAAGTAACAATTTAGCTCTATAATACAGAATAATACAAAAAATATACTCAGCTCTATATATTTGCAGAGAGTCTTGTAAGGCTGTCTCTCAACAATCCACTTTAAATGCAGGCTGCTATTAACAGCAAATTAAGGGAACCTTGAGTTAACACACAAGCTATAGAAACTAAAATGAGGGAGGGGGTGGGAAGACAGTTTCAACAGAGATAGATATGAGGAATCACAGTGCAAATTATAACCAAAAAATATATACTGATATCTGTATATTTGCAGAACAGTAAGACAACAGATATCTAAGTAACAATTTAGCTCTATAATACAGAATAATACAAAAAATATACTCAGCTCTATATATTTGCAGAGAGTCTTGTAAGGCTGTCTCTCAACAATCCACTTTAAATGCAGGCTGCTATTAACAGCAAATTAAGGGAACCTTGAGTTAACACACAAGCTATAGAAACTAAAATGAGGGAGGGGTGGGGAAGACAGTTTCAACAGAGATAGATATGAGGAATCACAGTGCAAATTATAACCAAAAAATATATACTGATATCTGTATATTTGCAGAACAGTAAGACAACAGATATCTAAGTAACAATTTAGCTCTATAATACAGAATAATACAAAAAATATACTCAGCTCTATATATTTGCAGAGAGTCTTGTAAGGCTGTCTCTCAACAATCCACTTTAAATGCAGGCTGCTATTAACAGCAAATTAAGGGAACCTTGAGTTAACACACAAGCTATAGAAACTAAAATGAGGGAGGGGGGGGAAGACAGTTTCAACAGAGATAGATATGAGGAATCACAGTGCAAATTATAACCAAAAAATATATACTGATATCTGTATATTTGCAGAACAGTGAGACAACAGATATCTAAGTAACGATTTAGCTCTATAATACAGAATAACACAAAAAATATACTCAGCTCTATATATTTGCAGAGAGTCTTGTAAGACTGTCTCTCAACAATCCACTTTAAATGCAGGCTGCTATTAACAGCAAATTAAGGGAACCATGAGTTAACACACAAGCTGTAGAAAGTAAAATGAGGGTGGGGTGGGGAGGACAGTTTCAACAGAGATAGATATGAGGAATCACAGTGCAAATTATAATCAAAAAAATATATACTGATATCTGTATATTTGCAGAACAGTAAGACAACAGATATCTAAGTAACAATTTAGCTCTATAATACAGAATAATACAAAAAAATATACTCAGCTCTATATATTTGCAGAGAGTCTTGTAAGGCTGTCTCTCAACAATCCACTTTAAATGCAGGCTGCTATTAACAGCAAATTAAGGGAACCTTGAGTTAACACACAAGCTATAGAAACTAAAATGAGGGAGGGGTGGGGAAGACAGTTTCAACAGAGATAGATATGAGGAATCACAGTGCAAATTATAACCAAAAATATATACTGATATCTGTATATTTGCAGAACAGTAAGACAACAGATATCTAAGTAACAATTTAGCTCTATAATACAGAATAATACAAAAAATATACTCAGCTCTATATATTTGCAGAGAGTCTTGTAAGGCTGTCTCTCAACAATCCACTTTAAATGCAGGCTGCTATTAACAGCAAATTAAGGGAACCTTGAGTTAACACACAAGCTATAGAAACTAAAATGAGGGAGGGGTGTGGGGAAGACAGTTTCAACAGAGATAGATATGAGGAATCACAGTGCAAATTATAACCAAAAAATATATACTGATATCTGTATATTTGCAGAACAGTAAGACAACAGATATCTAAGTAACAATTTAGCTCTATAATACAGAATAATACAAAAAATATACTCAGCTCTATATATTTGCAGAGAGTCTTGTAAGGCTGTCTCTCAACAATCCACTTTAAATGCAGGCTGCTATTAACAGCAAATTAAGGGAACCTTGAGTTAACACACAAGCTATAGAAACTAAAATGAGGGAGGGGGGTGGGGAAGACAGTTTCAACAGAGATAGATATGAGGAATCACAGTGCAAATTATAACCAAAAAATATATACTGATATCTGTATATTTGCAGAACAGTAAGACAACAGATATCTAAGTAACAATTTAGCTCTATAATACAGAATAATACAAAGAAATATACTCAGCTCTATATATTTGCAGAGAGTCTTGTAAGGCTGTCTCTCAACAATCCACTTTAAATGCAGGCTGCTATTAACAGCAAATTAAGGGAACCTTGAGTTAACACACAAGCTATAGAAACTAAAATGAGGGAGGGGGTGGGAAGACAGTTTCAACAGAGATAGATATGAGGAATCACAGTGCAAATTATAACCAAAAAATATATACTGATATCTGTATATTTGCAGAACAGTAAGACAACAGATATCTAAGTAACAATTTAGCTCTATAATACAGAATAATACAAAGAAATATACTCAGCTCTATATATTTGCAGAGAGTCTTGTAAGGCTGTCTCTCAACAATCCACTTTAAATGCAGGCTGCTATTAACAGCAAATTAAGGGAACCTTGAGTTAACACACAAGCTATAGAAACTAAAATGAGGGGGGGAGACAGTTTCAACAGAGATAGATATGAGGAATCACAGTGCAAATTATAACCAAAAAAATATACTGATATCTGTATATTTGCAGAACAGTAAGACAACAGATATCTAAGTAACAATTTAGCTCTATAATACAGAATAATACAAAAAATATACTCAGCTCTATATATTTGCAGAGAGTCTTGTAAGGCTGTCTCTCAACAATCCACTTTAAATGCAGGCTGCTATTAACAGCAAATTAAGGGAACCTTGAGTTAACACACAAGCTATAGAAACTAAAATGAGGGAGGGGTGGGGAAGACAGTTTCAACAGAGATAGATATGAGGAATCACAGTGCAAATTATAACCAAAAAATATATACTGATATCTGTATATTTGCAGAACAGTAAGACAACAGATATCTAAGTAACAATTTAGCTCTATAATACAGAATAATACAAAAAATATACTCAGCTCTATATATTTGCAGAGAGTCTTGTAAGGCTGTCTCTCAACAATCCACTTTAAATGCAGGCTGCTATTAACAGCAAATTAAGGGAACCTTGAGTTAACACACAAGCTATAGAAACTAAAATGAGGGAGGGTGGTGGGGAAGACAGTTTCAACAGAGATAGATATGAGGAATCACAGTGCAAATTATAACCAAAAAATATATACTGATATCTGTATATTTGCAGAACAGTAAGACAACAGATATCTAAGTAACAATTTAGCTCTATAATACAGAATAATACAAAAAATATACTCAGCTCTATATATTTGCAGAGAGTCTTGTAAGGCTGTCTCTCAACAATCCACTTTAAATGCAGGCTGCTATTAACAGCAAATTAAGGGAACCTTGAGTTAACACACAAGCTATAGAAACTAAAATGAGGGAGGGGTGGGAAGACAGTTTCAACAGAGATAGATATGAGGAATCACAGTGCAAATTATAACCAAAAAATATATATACTGATATCTGTATATTTGCAGAACAGTAAGACAACAGATATCTAAGTAACAATTTAGCTCTATAATACAGAATAATACAAAAAATATACTCAGCTCTATATATTTGCAGAGAGTCTTGTAAGGCTGTCTCTCAACAATCCACTTTAAATGCAGGCTGCTATTAACAGCAAATTAAGGGAACCTTGAGTTAACACACAAGCTATAGAAACTAAAATGAGGGAGGGTGGGGAAGACAGTTTCAACAGAGATAGATATGAGGAATCACAGTGCAAATTATAACCAAAAAATATATACTGATATCTGTATATTTGCAGAACAGTAAGACAACAGATATCTAAGTAACAATTTAGCTCTATAATACAGAATAATACAAAAAATATACTCAGCTCTATATATTTGCAGAGAGTCTTGTAAGGCTGTCTCTCAACAATCCACTTTAAATGCAGGCTGCTATTAACAGCAAATTAAGGGAACCTTGAGTTAACACACAAGCTATAGAAACTAAAATGAGGGAGGGGTGGGGAAGACAGTTTCAACAGAGATAGATATGAGGAATCACAGTGCAAATTATAACCAAAAAATATATACTGATATCTGTATATTTGCAGAACAGTAAGACAACAGATATCTAAGTAACAATTTAGCTCTATAATACAGAATAATACAAAAAATATACTCAGCTCTATATATTTGCAGAGAGTCTTGTAAGGCTGTCTCTCAACAATCCACTTTAAATGCAGGCTGCTATTAACAGCAAATTAAGGGAACCTTGAGTTAACACACAAGCTATAGAAACTAAAATGAGGGAGGGGTGTGGGGAAGACAGTTTCAACAGAGATAGATATGAGGAATCACAGTGCAAATTATAACCAAAAAATATATACTGATATCTGTATATTTGCAGAACAGTAAGACAACAGATATCTAAGTAACAATTTAGCTCTATAATACAGAATAATACAAAAAATATACTCAGCTCTATATATTTGCAGAGAGTCTTGTAAGGCTGTCTCTCAACAATCCACTTTAAATGCAGGCTGCTATTAACAGCAAATTAAGGGAACCTTGAGTTAACACACAAGCTATAGAAACTAAAATGAGGGAGGGTGGTGGGGAAGACAGTTTCAACAGAGATAGATATGAGGAATCACAGTGCAAATTATAACCAAAAAATATATACTGATATCTGTATATTTGCAGAACAGTAAGACAACAGATATCTAAGTAACAATTTAGCTCTATAATACAGAATAATACAAAAAATATACCCAGCTCTATATATTTGCAGAGAGTCTTGTAAGGCTGTCTCTCAACAATCCACTTTAAATGCAGGCTGCTATTAACAGCAAATTAAGGGAACCTTGAGTTAACACACAAGCTATAGAAACTAAAATGAGGGGTGGGTTTGGGAAGACAGTTTCAACAGAGATAGATATGAGGAATCACAGTGCAAATTATAACCAAAAAATATATACTGATATCTGTATATTTGCAGAACAGTAAGACAACAGATATCTAAGTAACAATTTAGCTCTATAATACAGAATAATACAAAAAATATACTCAGCTCTATATATTTGCAGAGAGTCTTGTAAGGCTGTCTCTCAACAATCCACTTTAAATGCAGGCTGCTATTAACAGCAAATTAAGGGAACCTTGAGTTAACACACAAGCTATAGAAACTAAAATGAGGGAGGGTGGGGAAGACAGTTTCAACAGAGATAGATATGAGGAATCACAGTGCAAATTATAACCAAAAAATATATACTGATATCTGTATATTTGCAGAACAGTAAGACAACAGATATCTAAGTAACAATTTAGCTCTATAATACAGAATAATACAAAAAATATACTCAGCTCTATATATTTGCAGAGAGTCTTGTAAGGCTGTCTCTCAACAATCCACTTTAAATGCAGGCTGCTATTAACAGCAAATTAAGGGAACCTTGAGTTAACACACAAGCTATAGAAACTAAAATGAGGGAGGGGTGGGAAGACAGTTTCAACAGAGATAGATATGAGGAATCACAGTGCAAATTATAACCAAAAAATATATACTGATATCTGTATATTTGCAGAACAGTAAGACAACAGATATCTAAGTAACAATTTAGCTCTATAATACAGAATAATACAAAAAATATACTCAGCTCTATATATTTGCAGAGAGTCTTGTAAGGCTGTCTCTCAACAATCCACTTTAAATGCAGGCTGCTATTAACAGCAAATTAAGGGAACCTTGAGTTAACACACAAGCTATAGAAACTAAAATGAGGGAGGGGTGGGAAGACAGTTTCAACAGAGATAGATATGAGGAATCACAGTGCAAATTATAACCAAAAAATATATACTGATATCTGTATATTTGCAGAACAGTAAGACAACAGATATCTAAGTAACAATTTAGCTCTATAATACAGAATAATACAAAAAATATACTCAGCTCTATATATTTGCAGAGAGTCTTGTAAGGCTGTCTCTCAACAATCCACTTTAAATGCAGGCTGCTATTAACAGCAAATTAAGGGAACCTTGAGTTAACACACAAGCTATAGAAACTAAAATGAGGGAGGGGTGGGGAAGACAGTTTCAACAGAGATAGATATGAGGAATCACAGTGCAAATTATAACCAAAAAATATATACTGATATCTGTATATTTGCAGAACAGTAAGACAACAGATATCTAAGTAACAATTTAGCTCTATAATACAGAATAATACAAAAAATATACTCAGCTCTATATATTTGCAGAGAGTCTTGTAAGGCTGTCTCTCAACAATCCACTTTAAATGCAGGCTGCTATTAACAGCAAATTAAGGGAACCTTGAGTTAACACACAAGCTATAGAAACTAAAATGAGGGAGGGTGGGAAAGACAGTTTCAACAGAGATAGATATGAGGAATCACAGTGCAAATTATAACCAAAAAATATATACTGATATCTGTATATTTGCAGAACAGTAAGACAACAGATATCTAAGTAACAATTTAGCTCTATAATACAGAATAATACAAAAAATATACTCAGCTCTATATATTTGCAGAGAGTCTTGTAAGGCTGTCTCTCAACAATCCACTTTAAATGCAGGCTGCTATTAACAGCAAATTAAGGGAACCTTGAGTTAACACACAAGCTATAGAAACTAAAATGAGGGAGGGGTGGGGAAGACAGTTTCAACAGAGATAGATATGAGGAATCACAGTGCAAATTATAACCAAAAAATATATATACTGATATCTGTATATTTGCAGAACAGTAAGACAACAGATATCTAAGTAACAATTTAGCTCTATAATACAGAATAATACAAAAAATATACTCAGCTCTATATATTTGCAGAGAGTCTTGTAAGGCTGTCTCTCAACAATCCACTTTAAATGCAGGCTGCTATTAACAGCAAATTAAGGGAACCTTGAGTTAACACACAAGCTATAGAAACTAAAATGAGGGAGGGGTGGGGAAGACAGTTTCAACAGAGATAGATATGAGGAATCACAGTGCAAATTATAACCAAAAAATATATACTGATATCTGTATATTTGCAGAACAGTAAGACAACAGATATCTAAGTAACAATTTAGCTCTATAATACAGAATAATACAAAAAATATACTCAGCTCTATATATTTGCAGAGAGTCTTGTAAGGCTGTCTCTCAACAATCCACTTTAAATGCAGGCTGCTATTAACAGCAAATTAAGGGAACCTTGAGTTAACACACAAGCTATAGAAACTAAAATGAGGGAGGGGTGGGGAAGACAGTTTCAACAGAGATAGATATGAGGAATCACAGTGCAAATTATAACCAAAAAATATATACTGATATCTGTATATTTGCAGAACAGTAAGACAACAGATATCTAAGTAACAATTTAGCTCTATAATACAGAATAATACAAAAAATATACTCAGCTCTATATATTTGCAGAGAGTCTTGTAAGGCTGTCTCTCAACAATCCACTTTAAATGCAGGCTGCTATTAACAGCAAATTAAGGGAACCTTGAGTTAACACACAAGCTATAGAAACTAAAATGAGGGAGGGGGGGGGAAGACAGTTTCAACAGAGATAGATATGAGGAATCACAGTGCAAATTATAACCAAAAAATATATACTGATATCTGTATATTTGCAGAACAGTAAGACAACAGATATCTAAGTAACAATTTAGCTCTATAATACAGAATAATACAAAAAATATACTCAGCTCTATATATTTGCAGAGAGTCTTGTAAGGCTGTCTCTCAACAATCCACTTTAAATGCAGGCTGCTATTAACAGCAAATTAAGGGAACCTTGAGTTAACACACAAGCTATAGAAACTAAAATGAGGGAGGGGTGGGGAAGACAGTTTCAACAGAGATAGATATGAGGAATCACAGTGCAAATTATAACCAAAAATATATACTGATATCTGTATATTTGCAGAACAGTAAGACAACAGATATCTAAGTAACAATTTAGCTCTATAATACAGAATAATACAAAAAATATACTCAGCTCTATATATTTGCAGAGAGTCTTGTAAGGCTGTCTCTCAACAATCCACTTTAAATGCAGGCTGCTATTAACAGCAAATTAAGGGAACCTTGAGTTAACACACAAGCTATAGAAACTAAAATGAGGGGGGGTGGGGAAGACAGTTTCAACAGAGATAGATATGAGGAATCACAGTGCAAATTATAACCAAAAAATATATACTGATATCTGTATATTTGCAGAACAGTAAGACAACAGATATCTAAGTAACAATTTAGCTCTATAATACAGAATAATACAAAAAATATACTCAGCTCTATATATTTGCAGAGAGTCTTGTAAGGCTGTCTCTCAACAATCCACTTTAAATGCAGGCTGCTATTAACAGCAAATTAAGGGAACCTTGAGTTAACACACAAGCTATAGAAACTAAAATGAGGGAGGGGTGGGGAAGACAGTTTCAACAGAGATAGATATGAGGAATCACAGTGCAAATTATAACCAAAAAATATATACTGATATCTGTATATTTGCAGAACAGTAAGACAACAGATATCTAAGTAACAATTTAGCTCTATAATACAGAATAATACAAAAAATATACTCAGCTCTATATATTTGCAGAGAGTCTTGTAAGGCTGTCTCTCAACAATCCACTTTAAATGCAGGCTGCTATTAACAGCAAATTAAGGGAACCTTGAGTTAACACACAAGCTATAGAAACTAAAATGAGGGACCAGGGGTGGGAAGACAGTTTCAACAGAGATAGATATGAGGAATCACAGTGCAAATTATAACCAAAAAATATATACTGATATCTGTATATTTGCAGAACAGTAAGACAACAGATATCTAAGTAACAATTTAGCTCTATAATACAGAATAATACAAAAAATATACTCAGCTCTATATATTTGCAGAGAGTCTTGTAAGGCTGTCTCTCAACAATCCACTTTAAATGCAGGCTGCTATTAACAGCAAATTAAGGGAACCTTGAGTTAACACACAAGCTATAGAAACTAAAATGAGGGAGGGTGGGGAAGACAGTTTCAACAGAGATAGATATGAGGAATCACAGTGCAAATTATAACCAAAAAATATATACTGATATCTGTATATTTGCAGAACAGTAAGACAACAGATATCTAAGTAACAATTTAGCTCTATAATACAGAATAATACAAAAAATATACTCAGCTCTATATATTTGCAGAGAGTCTTGTAAGGCTGTCTCTCAACAATCCACTTTAAATGCAGGCTGCTATTAACAGCAAATTAAGGGAACCTTGAGTTAACACACAAGCTATAGAAACTAAAATGAGGGAGGGGGGTGGGGAAGACAGTTTCAACAGAGATAGATATGAGGAATCACAGTGCAAATTATAACCAAAAAATATATACTGATATCTGTATATTTGCAGAACAGTAAGACAACAGATATCTAAGTAACAATTTAGCTCTATAATACAGAATAATACAAAAAATATACTCAGCTCTATATATTTGCAGAGAGTCTTGTAAGGCTGTCTCTCAACAATCCACTTTAAATGCAGGCTGCTATTAACAGCAAATTAAGGGAACCTTGAGTTAACACACAAGCTATAGAAACTAAAATGAGGGAGGGGTGGGGAAGACAGTTTCAACAGAGATAGATATGAGGAATCACAGTGCAAATTATAACCAAAAAATATATACTGATATCTGTATATTTGCAGAACAGTAAGACAACAGATATCTAAGTAACAATTTAGCTCTATAATACAGAATAATACAAAAAATATACTCAGCTCTATATATTTGCAGAGAGTCTTGTAAGGCTGTCTCTCAACAATCCACTTTAAATGCAGGCTGCTATTAACAGCAAATTAAGGGAACCTTGAGTTAACACACAAGCTATAGAAACTAAAATGAGGGAGGGGTGGGGAAGACAGTTTCAACAGAGATAGATATGAGGAATCACAGTGCAAATTATAACCAAAAAATATATACTGATATCTGTATATTTGCAGAACAGTAAGACAACAGATATCTAAGTAACAATTTAGCTCTATAATACAGAATAATACAAAAAATATACTCAGCTCTATATATTTGCAGAGAGTCTTGTAAGGCTGTCTCTCAACAATCCACTTTAAATGCAGGCTGCTATTAACAGCAAATTAAGGGAACCTTGAGTTAACACACAAGCTATAGAAACTAAAATGAGGGAGGGGTGGGAAGACAGTTTCAACAGAGATAGATATGAGGAATCACAGTGCAAATTATAACCAAAAAATATATACTGATATCTGTATATTTGCAGAACAGTAAGACAACAGATATCTAAGTAACAATTTAGCTCTATAATACAGAATAATACAAAAAATATACTCAGCTCTATATATTTGCAGAGAGTCTTGTAAGGCTGTCTCTCAACAATCCACTTTAAATGCAGGCTGCTATTAACAGCAAATTAAGGGAACCTTGAGTTAACACACAAGCTATAGAAACTAAAATGAGGGAGGGGTGGGGAAGACAGTTTCAACAGAGATAGATATGAGGAATCACAGTGCAAATTATAACCAAAAAATATATACTGATATCTGTATATTTGCAGAACAGTAAGACAACAGATATCTAAGTAACAATTTAGCTCTATAATACAGAATAATACAAAAAATATACTCAGCTCTATATATTTGCAGAGAGTCTTGTAAGGCTGTCTCTCAACAATCCACTTTAAATGCAGGCTGCTATTAACAGCAAATTAAGGGAACCTTGAGTTAACACACAAGCTATAGAAACTAAAATGAGGGAGGGGTGGGGAAGACAGTTTCAACAGAGATAGATATGAGGAATCACAGTGCAAATTATAACCAAAAAATATATACTGATATCTGTATATTTGCAGAACAGTAAGACAACAGATATCTAAGTAACAATTTAGCTCTATAATACAGAATAATACAAAAAATATACTCAGCTCTATATATTTGCAGAGAGTCTTGTAAGGCTGTCTCTCAACAATCCACTTTAAATGCAGGCTGCTATTAACAGCAAATTAAGGGAACCTTGAGTTAACACACAAGCTATAGAAACTAAAATGAGGGAGGGGTGGGAAGACAGTTTCAACAGAGATAGATATGAGGAATCACAGTGCAAATTATAACCAAAAAATATATACTGATATCTGTATATTTGCAGAACAGTAAGACAACAGATATCTAAGTAACAATTTAGCTCTATAATACAGAATAATACAAAAAATATACTCAGCTCTATATATTTGCAGAGAGTCTTGTAAGGCTGTCTCTCAACAATCCACTTTAAATGCAGGCTGCTATTAACAGCAAATTAAGGGAACCTTGAGTTAACACACAAGCTATAGAAACTAAAATGAGGGAGGGGTGGGGAAGACAGTTTCAACAGAGATAGATATGAGGAATCACAGTGCAAATTATAACCAAAAAATATATACTGATATCTGTATATTTGCAGAACAGTAAGACAACAGATATCTAAGTAACAATTTAGCTCTATAATACAGAATAATACAAAAAATATACTCAGCTCTATATATTTGCAGAGAGTCTTGTAAGGCTGTCTCTCAACAATCCACTTTAAATGCAGGCTGCTATTAACAGCAAATTAAGGGAACCTTGAGTTAACACACAAGCTATAGAAACTAAAATGAGGGAGAGGGTGGGAAGACAGTTTCAACAGAGATAGATATGAGGAATCACAGTGCAAATTATAACCAAAAAATATATACTGATATCTGTATATTTGCAGAACAGTAAGACAACAGATATCTAAGTAACAATTTAGCTCTATAATACAGAATAATACAAAAAATATACTCAGCTCTATATATTTGCAGAGAGTCTTGTAAGGCTGTCTCTCAACAATCCACTTTAAATGCAGGCTGCTATTAACAGCAAATTAAGGGAACCTTGAGTTAACACACAAGCTATAGAAACTAAAATGAGGGAGGGGGGGGGAAGACAGTTTCAACAGAGATAGATATGAGGAATCACAGTGCAAATTATAACCAAAAATATATACTGATATCTGTATATTTGCAGAACAGTAAGACAACAGATATCTAAGTAACAATTTAGCTCTATAATACAGAATAATACAAAAAATATACTCAGCTCTATATATTTGCAGAGAGTCTTGTAAGGCTGTCTCTCAACAATCCACTTTAAATGCAGGCTGCTATTAACAGCAAATTAAGGGAACCTTGAGTTAACACACAAGCTATAGAAACTAAAATGAGGGAGGGTGGGGAAGACAGTTTCAACAGAGATAGATATGAGGAATCACAGTGCAAATTATAACCAAAAAATATATACTGATATCTGTATATTTGCAGAACAGTAAGACAACAGATATCTAAGTAACAATTTAGCTCTATAATACAGAATAATACAAAAAATATACTCAGCTCTATATATTTGCAGAGAGTCTTGTAAGGCTGTCTCTCAACAATCCACTTTAAATGCAGGCTGCTATTAACAGCAAATTAAGGGAACCTTGAGTTAACACACAAGCTATAGAAACTAAAATGAGGGAGGGGTGGGGAAGACAGTTTCAACAGAGATAGATATGAGGAATCACAGTGCAAATTATAACCAAAAATATATATACTGATATCTGTATATTTGCAGAACAGTAAGACAACAGATATCTAAGTAACAATTTAGCTCTATAATACAGAATAATACAAAAAATATACTCAGCTCTATATATTTGCAGAGAGTCTTGTAAGGCTGTCTCTCAACAATCCACTTTAAATGCAGGCTGCTATTAACAGCAAATTAAGGGAACCTTGAGTTAACACACAAGCTATAGAAACTAAAATGAGGGAGGGGTGGGGAAGACAGTTTCAACAGAGATAGATATGAGGAATCACAGTGCAAATTATAACCAAAAATATATACTGATATCTGTATATTTGCAGAACAGTAAGACAACAGATATCTAAGTAACAATTTAGCTCTATAATACAGAATAATACAAAAAATATACTCAGCTCTATATATTTGCAGAGAGTCTTGTAAGGCTGTCTCTCAACAATCCACTTTAAATGCAGGCTGCTATTAACAGCAAATTAAGGGAACCTTGAGTTAACACACAAGCTATAGAAACTAAAATGAGGGAGGGGTGGGGAAGACAGTTTCAACAGAGATAGATATGAGGAATCACAGTGCAAATTATAACCAAAAAATATATACTGATATCTGTATATTTGCAGAACAGTAAGACAACAGATATCTAAGTAACAATTTAGCTCTATAATACAGAATAATACAAAAAATATACTCAGCTCTATATATTTGCAGAGAGTCTTGTAAGGCTGTCTCTCAACAATCCACTTTAAATGCAGGCTGCTATTAACAGCAAATTAAGGGAACCTTGAGTTAACACACAAGCTATAGAAACTAAAATGAGGGAGGGGTGGGGAAGACAGTTTCAACAGAGATAGATATGAGGAATCACAGTGCAAATTATAACCAAAAAATATATACTGATATCTGTATATTTGCAGAACAGTAAGACAACAGATATCTAAGTAACAATTTAGCTCTATAATACAGAATAATACAAAAAATATACTCAGCTCTATATATTTGCAGAGAGTCTTGTAAGGCTGTCTCTCAACAATCCACTTTAAATGCAGGCTGCTATTAACAGCAAATTAAGGGAACCTTGAGTTAACACACAAGCTATAGAAACTAAAATGAGGGAGGATGTGGGGAAGACAGTTTCAACAGAGATAGATATGAGGAATCACAGTGCAAATTATAACCAAAAAAATATATACTGATATCTGTATATTTGCAGAACAGTAAGACAACAGATATCTAAGTAACAATTTAGCTCTATAATACAGAATAATACAAAAAATATACTCAGCTCTATATATTTGCAGAGAGTCTTGTAAGGCTGTCTCTCAACAATCCACTTTAAATGCAGGCTGCTATTAACAGCAAATTAAGGGAACCTTGAGTTAACACACAAGCTATAGAAACTAAAATGAGGGAGGGTGGGGAAGACAGTTTCAACAGAGATAGATATGAGGAATCACAGTGCAAATTATAACCAAAAATATATACTGATATCTGTATATTTGCAGAACAGTAAGACAACAGATATCTAAGTAACAATTTAGCTCTATAATACAGAATAATACAAAAAATATACTCAGCTCTATATATTTGCAGAGAGTCTTGTAAGGCTGTCTCTCAACAATCCACTTTAAATGCAGGCTGCTATTAACAGCAAATTAAGGGAACCTTGAGTTAACACACAAGCTATAGAAACTAAAATGAGGGAGGGGTGGGGAAGACAGTTTCAACAGAGATAGATATGAGGAATCACAGTGCAAATTATAACCAAAAAATATATACTGATATCTGTATATTTGCAGAACAGTAAGACAACAGATATCTAAGTAACAATTTAGCTCTATAATACAGAATAATACAAAAAATATACTCAGCTCTATATATTTGCAGAGAGTCTTGTAAGGCTGTCTCTCAACAATCCACTTTAAATGCAGGCTGCTATTAACAGCAAATTAAGGGAACCTTGAGTTAACACACAAGCTATAGAAACTAAAATGAGGGAGGGGGAAGACAGTTTCAACAGAGATAGATATGAGGAATCACAGTGCAAATTATAACCAAAAATATATACTGATATCTGTATATTTGCAGAACAGTAAGACAACAGATATCTAAGTAACAATTTAGCTCTATAATACAGAATAATACAAAAAATATACTCAGCTCTATATATTTGCAGAGAGTCTTGTAAGGCTGTCTCTCAACAATCCACTTTAAATGCAGGCTGCTATTAACAGCAAATTAAGGGAACCTTGAGTTAACACACAAGCTATAGAAACTAAAATGAGGGAGGGGTGGGTAGGACAGTTTCAACAGAGATAGATATGAGGAATCACAGTGCAAATTATAACCAAAAAATATATACTGATATCTGTATATTTGCAGAACAGTAAGACAACAGATATCTAAGTAACAATTTAGCTCTATAATACAGAATAATACAAAAAATATACTCAGCTCTATATATTTGCAGAGAGTCTTGTAAGGCTGTCTCTCAACAATCCACTTTAAATGCAGGCTGCTATTAACAGCAAATTAAGGGAACCTTGAGTTAACACACAAGCTATAGAAACTAAAATGAGGGAGGGGGGGGAAGACAGTTTCAACAGAGATAGATATGAGGAATCACAGTGCAAATTATAACCAAAAAATATATACTGATATCTGTATATTTGCAGAACAGTAAGACAACAGATATCTAAGTAACAATTTAGCTCTATAATACAGAATAATACAAAAAATATACTCAGCTCTATATATTTGCAGAGAGTCTTGTAAGGCTGTCTCTCAACAATCCACTTTAAATGCAGGCTGCTATTAACAGCAAATTAAGGGAACCTTGAGTTAACACACAAGCTATAGAAACTAAAATGAGGGAGGGGTGGGAAGACAGTTTCAACAGAGATAGATATGAGGAATCACAGTGCAAATTATAACCAAAAATATATACTGATATCTGTATATTTGCAGAACAGTAAGACAACAGATATCTAAGTAACAATTTAGCTCTATAATACAGAATAATACAAAAAATATACTCAGCTCTATATATTTGCAGAGAGTCTTGTAAGGCTGTCTCTCAACAATCCACTTTAAATGCAGGCTGCTATTAACAGCAAATTAAGGGAACCTTGAGTTAACACACAAGCTATAGAAACTAAAATGAGGGAGGGGTGGGGAAGACAGTTTCAACAGAGATAGATATGAGGAATCACAGTGCAAATTATAACCAAAAAATATATACTGATATCTGTATATTTGCAGAACAGTAAGACAACAGATATCTAAGTAACAATTTAGCTCTATAATACAGAATAATACAAAAAATATACTCAGCTCTATATATTTGCAGAGAGTCTTGTAAGGCTGTCTCTCAACAATCCACTTTAAATGCAGGCTGCTATTAACAGCAAATTAAGGGAACCTTGAGTTAACACACAAGCTATAGAAACTAAAATGAGGGAGGGGGGTGGGGAAGACAGTTTCAACAGAGATAGATATGAGGAATCACAGTGCAAATTATAACCAAAAAATATATACTGATATCTGTATATTTGCAGAACAGTAAGACAACAGATATCTAAGTAACAATTTAGCTCTATAATACAGAATAATACAAAAAATATACTCAGCTCTATATATTTGCAGAGAGTCTTGTAAGGCTGTCTCTCAACAATCCACTTTAAATGCAGGCTGCTATTAACAGCAAATTAAGGGAACCTTGAGTTAACACACAAGCTATAGAAACTAAAATGAGGGAGGGGGGGGAAGACAGTTTCAACAGAGATAGATATGAGGAATCACAGTGCAAATTATAACCAAAAAATATATACTGATATCTGTATATTTGCAGAACAGTAAGACAACAGATATCTAAGTAACAATTTAGCTCTATAATACAGAATAATACAAAAAATATACTCAGCTCTATATATTTGCAGAGAGTCTTGTAAGGCTGTCTCTCAACAATCCACTTTAAATGCAGGCTGCTATTAACAGCAAATTAAGGGAACCTTGAGTTAACACACAAGCTATAGAAACTAAAATGAGGGAGGGGGTGGGGAAGACAGTTTCAACAGAGATAGATATGAGGAATCACAGTGCAAATTATAACCAAAAAATATATACTGATATCTGTATATTTGCAGAACAGTAAGACAACAGATATCTAAGTAACAATTTAGCTCTATAATACAGAATAATACAAAAAAATATACTCAGCTCTATATATTTGCAGAGAGTCTTGTAAGGCTGTCTCTCAACAATCCACTTGTGAGGTTTCATCATGTTAACATAGTACAGTTTGTGCCCCTGCCTCCTTCCTAGCAGTTCTACCATGTAGTTAATATCACTGACCTTCCTTACCACCTTGTAAGGTCCCGCCTAAGCTGCCAGCCACTTGTTGTGTCTGACAGGAATGAGAACCATTACCTGTTGCCTTACAGCATAGTGTCTAGCTCAAGTATTACTGTTATACCAGACCATTTCTGCTGTTGGGCTTCTGCCAAGTTCTCTTGAGCCAAGCCCATGAGTTCCCTGATCCTTGTCCAGAGGTTTAGGACATATGCCACAACAGACTCATTGTGGGATTCACACTCCCACTCATCTCGAATCAAATCTAGAGGTCCTCTCACTCTATGCCCATACTCAAATCAAAGGGTGAAAAACCTGTGGATTCTTAGAAAACCTCTCTGTAAGTAAACAACAGATGTGACAAATATTTGTCCCACTCCCTCTTAAACTGGCCTGCAACTGCCAGTAACGTCATCGTGAGTGTAGAGTTTAACCTCTCAACAAGACACCTAGTCTAGGGATGGTAGAGGCTGGTCTTTAGGTGCTTCACGCCACAGTATTTCCCCAGACAAGCCATCAGGTCTGACATGAAACTGGCATCTTTGTCAGTTAGTATCTTTTTTGGAAAACCTACCCTGCTGAAAATCTCTAACAAGGCATTTGCTACCTTTTATGCCTCAATGGAGGACAGAGCTACTGCCTCATGGTTTCTGGTAGCATAATTTATTACCACTAGGATATACTTTTTCCCTGTGGAATTGGGGTACTCAGAGGCCCCACAATATCCCTAGCTACCCTCTGAAATGGCTCTTCAATCACAGGCAAAGGCATCAAAGGAGCTTTCACCTTGTCTCCTGCCTTGCCTACCTTTTGACACTGCCCACATGTCCTGCAGTACCCTGTTACATTATTGGAAATCCTAGGCCAATAAAAGTTATGCATAATAGACTTTTTGTATGTTTTAGGCCCATATGACCTACAAAGGGAATATCATGGGCTATGGCTAGAAATGCCAGATGGTAGGCTCTGTGTTTTTGGTTTTACATTGTACACTTAAGTGTCATTATGTACACACCGTTCATTTTTTATGTCACAAAGCATATATATTCTTTAAATTCTGTACTACACCTTTAACAAAATCAATGAATGAACTAATTGGAATTAATTAGACTTTTAAATTAAATATAAATATGTCCGCACATGTGGTTTCACTATTCTGAAGAAGTTCCCAGAGTGGAAATGAAAGCGCTTAATCAACGTAATTTTATTTTGTAAACTGGTTCTAATAAACTGTCTTTTTATTTACACCGTCGCTGACTGAATAGCTTGTGCTTTGCAATCACTATGGACTGTGTGTGGGACTGCCTTCATTGGGATCCTGTTAAGCGGAGAAAATTTTGAGTTACTAGGCTCTGGGCATTACCAACTGCTCTATTCTCTCCCCCTCTAGCCTTCCCTCAGGGGTCCACTCTGTATACAGTAACCCTTTGTCCCAGTATAGAGATTCCCCCTTCCCTTGAAAATCAAGTGCCTCACTAGCTACCTCTCCCAGGCCTTGTAAAGTAGGGTCTGGGAGCTGAGCCTGTATCAACTCTCTCTTTGAAACCCTTTCAAGCTCACCTTTCACAGGAAGTCTGGTATTCTCTGACAACAGTGACTCACTGTCAGCCCGGGTACTACTACTACTCACCTCTGTGCTTGCAGTCACTCTGTCCAAGGGAACATCAGTATCCACAAGAAGCAGTGGCTCAACTTCAGTCTCACTGCTACAGGGTAGCTTCCTCCCTGAAGTAACCACCTCACCAGTCTTGGTTCCAAGTGTGTGGTCTTTCTGAGTCTCCCCAGGCTACCAGACCACCATGCTTCTCTCCAAGCCTTAACGTGTGTAACTGCATGCACACATAGTACTGCTTTTTCAAAATCATTCCCTATTAGGACATCTGCAGGGATAGCCTCATACACACCTACTTGCTAGCTTTCTTTTCACCCTCCCAGTCAAGGTGAACCCTAGCCAGAGGTATTTGGAATGGGGTCCCTTATAAAGCTCTGACTGGAGTAGACTGCCCAAGCAAGTAGTGCTCCTCTGTAACCATTACATGCTTCACAATGATTAGGTCAGAGGGTGTGTTTCTCTTAGCCATGGCCTCTTTCCCATTCACTAAGATGGGACATAACCCCTTGTGGTAGTTTGGTACCCTTGTCTCAAGACAACCTACTGTTGGCATTTTGTCATTCTCACTTACTGGCTCTCCCACCTTTTATTCCCCACCTTGCCTCCGTGGACATCTATATGCTACATGGCTCCACTGGTTGCATTTAATACATTTAATCCTTAGTCCTGGATATGTCCCTGGACAAGTGGCTTCCCCTACTACTGGCAGACTCTGTTGGGGCTCTCTGGCTGCCCACCATGGGCTCCATTAGACCCATGAGCAGAACTCGATGTCCCTTTCCTGTGCAGTGATACTCATTTGCAGTAGTGCATTGTCTATCAGCTAACCAGATTCTCATTTCCTCAGGCAAAGTGCAAAGGGTTTGTTCACTCACCAAAATGTCTGCCAGCACTTAAAAAGTGGTGACGTGACATCCATTCACCCACCTATGCAAATAAGTGCTTAGTACAGCAACATATTCACACACACTTTCATCTGCCTTGCGTCTATGCTCATGGAACGTGTTCCCATAAGCTTCAGGTATTAACTTAAAGCATTATAACAAACACATTTTGACTGCATTATAATTTAAGCAACCAGTATCAGACAGTTTAGAAATTACAGTTACAGCTTTACCATGGAGTAAGGGGGTTAGGAACCACACCCAGAGCCCTTGGTCAACATTATACTGTTTACATACCCTGTCAAACATATGAATTAAACTATCAAAATTATCCTTGTCTGTAAAATGTGGAAGACAATTACTGACCTTTGTTGTTTCTGGGGGTTTGGTTACTCTTGTCCCCATTACCTCCATGACTCTGGCAAAGAGTCAGCATCTCCTTTTCATGTTGCCTCTGCCTTTCCTTCTCCTCAGCTTCCAGGCATCACAGTTTCTCATTTTCCTCAGCCTTCAGACATTGCAGTTTCTCATTTTCCACAGTCTCTCTGCTGCCTGTATTTCCAAATGCTTAGCCTCCACCTCAAGTCTCTTTAACTTCAGACAGATTTTTAAGTCCTATGTGTAAAGGTTGAGCTGCCCATTTTCTGAGCATTGTACATCTCCAAGGCCAGTCTGATTATTCTCCTGGTTGCTATTCTGTGATGCAGCTGTGACTAAAGCTGCAATCATGTCTGGTTTAGTCAGATTGGCATGCACCAGTCCTTCAGCCTGGCACATCTCAGCCAACTGGCTCCTTGTCATTTTGCCATACTCCTCTGCTGACATGCTTGCTTGCTCTTCCTGACTAACTAAGCTAACAAAAAAATAAAACAATTGTGATATGAACTCTGAATGTTCACTATGTGGCTGATTGAGAGTACAAACACCTACAGTGACCACTGTACACAGGCTACAGGAATTCAATATCCACACCACTACTAACCAATTAATTTGTGATGTGGCTGACCCACTGCCAACCAATTAATATGTGATGTGGATATCCCACCACTGCTAACCTATTAATATGTAACACCCCCCCCCTGCACTGGCCCATAATCAAGGAGCCTCAATCCTCACCACTGGCAACAGTGAGGGGCGTACACAATGGGAGGATGACAAGTACACACACAGTAAAATGCAATTTCCCTTAAGAGCACACAGAGATCACAGTCAGGCTGGAGTTGGTTTCTCCCTCTCTCTCAAGATCCCAATAAGACTTCTCACTGGCTCAGCTATAGAGTTGAGTTCTAAGCCAGAGTTCGAAGCCAAGTCCTTAAAACACTCTCTCTGTCCAACCAGTGCTTTGTGTCCCTGCCCAAGCAGCTGACACACACACACACACACACACACACACACACACACACACACACACACACACACACACACACACACACACACACACTTTGAGATTTGATTTATACACAAACACACACCTGGGAAAGGCTGGCACAGTTTTACTAGCTATGCCCCCTTATGCCCAGACTATAAGGTAGTTATCACTGCCAGCAGAACCCTTTATCAGCTACTTTAAGGCCCTTACCAAAGGGTGACTAATCCTACTGTGTAATGTTACTATTATTTAAATGGAGTGTTGACAAAACTTGCAAGGCTATTTAGAAGTGTCCTGTACAGTGTCACCAAATACATATTCAAGTACTCTAAGAGCTTAAATATGTCTCACAAAAAGCCACAAAGATAGTTTTAAATATATTGAATACAAACAATAAAGGAACAAAACAATACTCAATAAACAAACACAGTTATAAGATATCCCACCTTGTGGAGCCTACACGTGGAAAGATAAAAGAAACAGTATAACCCCCCGACCACCTTTCGGTCTGGGTTCTTGCATCCCATCCATAACTACTATTCTCCTCTCCTACTTTAAGGAACAAAAGCTGTCCCACCTTGTGGAGCCTACACGTGGAAAGATAAAAGAAATATAACCCCCTGACCACCTTTAGGTCTGGGTTCTTGCATCCCATCCATAACTGCTATTCTCCTCTCCTACTTTAAGGAACAAAAGCTATCCCACCTTGTGGACCCTACACGTGGAAAGATAAAAGAAAATATGTCCTAGAGCTCCTGCTCGTCTTAATCTTTTTGTATTTTTCTTTCCCAGTGAATTTGTAAAACCCAAAGTCAGCACTGCCAGTAGCCAGCAACTAACCCCCCCCTCCTCTCCATGAACTGATCATATATTTCCCAATAATATCCCTAGCTACTTGCCTCTCGCTTTAAACCACAAGCCCTGTAAGCAGCAATTATTGACATATCTGCTGTGGTCATTAGGTGGCCCGTACTACTAGGGTTTTTCCTCTGGAAATTGCCTCTCCCTAGCAAACTCTCTATCTCACCTACTGTTAGCCCCTTCTGCTCCACTTTTCTCTTTCTACTTGCTCTGATACTTCTAGCTTCTACTTGCTCCTACCTCTTGACACCAAATATGTTTACATCCCCTTGCCTTACTTACCTTCTTTCTGAGCACTTCACTGATTGTTTTTCTCCTGGACCTCTTCTCCTTGGGCTCTTCCCTGTTCTCACTACCTCCCTTTCATAGACCTAATCATTTCATAAGTACTAATACCTTTTTTCCTCTTTCTATTATTGCTTACTACTTTTTCCTATCTATACCCCCTACACCCTTGAAATATTCACTATCACTAACTCCCCCTCTAATAATATTTTTTCCTTTCTCCAAACCGATACTATCACTACCCTTCCATTTTTCTGCCTGCCCCCTACTCCTCCCCCTCTCCCATCCTATCCCACTTCCTCTCATAACCTATAAATACAACTGCCCTGATTCGCGCCACTTCTCTACATTAGATTTCCCTGGCTGCTGTGAGTTCCTGCCTTTGGCATTCCTTGTAAGTAGCATGTTTTTGCTTCTACTTGCTGTTGCATTTTAACTGTAATTTTTAATATGTGGCTTTTCCTTGTAAACTGTGCTAACATTTAATGTTATATCTGTACTTTTGTGCATTAGATTGGCTAAAGAAGATCTTAAGACTCATACAGTGTCCATACAGTTGATTCAGATCAACGCTTAAATCTGTATGCTCTCACTACTTTGTATTCATCTAGGTTAAATAAGGATTTTATTGACAGGGTATAAAGTAGTTATCTTTGCCTTTTTAGTGCCTTAATATTGCCTTACCCAGACTTTGGAATTGTAGTCTCTGGACTCAATTAACAGCTAACTGGCTCTTTACGTTGGGCAGTCGGAGTAGCACACGTTGTTTGTAGCATGTTCCGATGTTCAGCTACGATTTGGAATTGTAGTCTCTGGTCTTAATTATCAGCTAACTGGCTCTTTACTTTGAGCAGTTGTAGTAGCGTGCGTTGTTTTTAGCGTGTTCCTATGTTTAGCACATTATTAGTAAGCCCTGACTATTATTTTGAACTTTCCAGCCCATTGACTAAATGCGATAAATAGGGTTTGTTGCTTGCTCATTTTAAACCATCCCATTTACACTACTGTGCTACTCATTGAGTTTAAAACCCCCCTTTTCAGCATTATTAAATACCTTTAATATGCTGTGTTAACAGCGTGTTTCTTTACCTCGGAGCCTTAAATAATGCTTTGGAACCTTAATTTCCCTTTAGATGACATGGTACTAGTAGAGTGTTAAATTTTTTCCCTTTACAGTATATGGTACTAGTAGCGTGTTTTATTTTTATAGTGGCGCTACAAGCGCCATAAGAGTGCCTCGTAATTAAGCTTAGAGCTCACATCCTGTGGTGAGATAACCACTTATTTTAAAAGTACCCATTCAGCCAGTCGTTTCCACTACAATGCGAGGTGTTAGAACACGCTCTTTCTAGCTAATCTACACTCTCTTATTTTACTTATAATCCCCTTCCATTATATAGAGAACTCCTCATCTGCAATCTTTTCTTATTTAACTAACCTCGCTTAGTGAAACATATATTTTCTTTACAATAAATGAACCTAGTGGTCTATATATCCTTGGTGTTCTAATTCGGTGATTATATATATATGATTTTAACTGTATCATCTTTAGCCCAACTGAACCCTCAGTCACTGCATATAGGTCATACAGAGGCTTATCACAACCCCACTTATTATAATGTGTTTGTGCTTAATGTAATAGTTTAACTTACTTCTACTGCTTTTTGACTCTATATCTAGTATTTTAGTGTAATCTAAAGGAACTTAGCCTTGCTCTTGATGTTGTATCTATGCTTACTTGAAACTCTCTAGTCTGCTCATATTTGTTATATCTATTTTAACTGCTGCTTTAGACAGTATAAATGATTTATTCTGTTTTTGCCTGAACTAACTTTTACTAGAACTGTTGCTGAACTCTGAGCTTTTTTTACATGAAAATTTTAAGTGTATTTTTTGTAGTATTTCTGCCTGAACTATCTTCTATTAGAACTGTTGCTGAACTCTGAGTTTTTTAACATGAAAATGCTAAGTGTGTTTTATAGTAGTGCCTTCTGAAGACTGTGTTTGCTCTTTATCTAAAGTATCTCCTTTCTTCCTTCTTTTCCCAGCAGTATAACCCCCTGACCACCTTTAGGTCTGGGTTCTTGCATCCCATCCATAACTGCTATTCTCCTCTCCTACTTTAAGGAACAAAATACCTATCCCACCTTGTGGACCCTACACGTGGAAAGATAAAAAAGTATGTCCTATAGCTCCTGCTCGTCTTAATCTTTTTGTATTTTTCTTTCCCAGTGAATTTGTAAAACCCAAAGTCAGCACTGCCAGTAGCCAGCAACTACCCCCCCTTCCTCCACTCCACCAGCTGATCATATATTTCCCA
This sequence comes from Protopterus annectens, assembly GCF_019279795.1. NCBI lineage: Eukaryota > Metazoa > Chordata > Ceratodontiformes > Protopteridae > Protopterus > Protopterus annectens. The sequence goes on along the minus strand of NC_056739.1, from coordinate 1,857,216,191 downwards.
ATAATATCCCTAGCTGCTTGCCTCTCGCTTTAAACCACAAGCCCTGTAAGCAGCAATTATTGGCATATCTGCTGTGGTCATTAGGTGGCCCTTACTACTAGGGTTTTTCCTCTGGAAATTGCCTCTACCTAGCAAACTCTCTATCTCACCTACTGTTAGCCCCTTTCTGCTCCACTTTTCTCTTTCAACTTGCTCTGATACTTCTAGCTTCTACTTGCTCCTACCTCTTGACACCAAATATATTTACATCCCCTTGCCTTACTTACCTTCTTTCTGAGCACTTCACAGATTGTTTTTTTCCTGGACCTCTTCTCCTTGCGCTCTTCCCACTCCGTTCGCCCTGCGGGCTCACTCCGCTCCCCACCCTACCCCCAATTCCCACCCACCCCCTGGGGTCCTACATTTATCTCAAATAGGAACTCATCCCTTTACACCTCCTCTCCAATCAAATCTCTATACAACTCTCTGATTTCACCACACCTACCTTGATCACGAATACTCACCCTCCCCTTTCTTAAACACTATACCTACCTCATTAGTTCCCTACCTCCTGCCCCACCCTCTCTAATTACTTCCATCAAACATTACTTCATCACACTTCATCCTACTTCTCTGCAAACCTCCTTTGACACTACTATGCCCACTCTATCTGCCCATGCATTACTAAGACTACTCATCACTATACTATTGTTATCATCTCTTGTAACTTTCTACATCATAACTTCTTATGAATACTCTCAGACTATCTCTCCTCTACTGCCCTCTAAAAGTACCTCCACATATACAACACCTTTATCTTCATCCTATTTGCATCCACTCTCTCAGTCCATTTACCTTCTAGCCAAATATCACAGACTAGTACACTGCAAGTTCAGAAAAACCTATACCAAAAAACATATGTTATTCACTATAATCTTAAACCACAAATATATCCTAATCTTCTCCACTTACTACAAGATGGTGATATTCACACTAATCCAGGCCCACATCATATTATAACCAACATAGAACAAAACCAAACTAAACCTTTATCTCTCTCTTGCTCTAAACCTTCTAACTCTTTGTCCATTCCCATCTTAATATACTTAGTATCTGTAACAAAATTAATCAACTCCATGCCCTTCTTGAAACGGAGAAGTTTGATATTTTATGCCTATCTGAAACTTGGTTAAAACCGTCAATTAAAGACATTGAAATTACCCCACCTGGTTATAGCATTATTAGACTTGATCGCACTAACAAGAAAGGAGGTGGGGTAGCCATTCTGCATAAAGCGAAACTAAAACTGATTCCTCTAGACCTGACTCTTACTCAAAATAACTATGCTGAAGTAATTAGCTCTAAAATACAAATCAATACCAATAAAGCCATTAACATCATCTGTGCATATCTCGCCCCCTGGAAATAACATCAACACCCTTGAAGATATACTCTACCAACTCTCTATCAAACTTCCACAAGAAACTCTAGTCCTAGGTGACTTTAATATAGATTGGCATTCCTGTAATAATGCTTACCCTACCTCACATATCAACCTCTTTGACTTCAAACAACTTATCAATAGTCCCACTAGAATCAATAAAATAAACAATAAGGCTACTACCTTAGACTGGATTCTTACTAATACCCCCCTGCAAACCTACCAAACAGGTATTCTTCCTGATGACCTTAGTGACCACTCACTTACCTTTATCATTAGAAGCAAAACCAACCTAACCTTACCCACAACTTTTAGAACTCTTCATTCAAAAAAACATTTTAACCCTGATCAGTTTCAAGCTGAGCTTTTCCAATGTCATTGGGCCCCTCTAAAACATCTCCCACTCAACAAAGCAGTGGAACACTTCAACTCAACATTCTTAGCAATACTTAATCAACACGCCCCAAGTCGAACCATTAGAACTAAAACTAAAACTGCTCCCTGGCTAACCACAAATACTAAGCATAAAATCGCCCTCAGAAATAAATCTTGGCATAAGTGGTGTTCCACCAAAAGTCAAATAGACCACCAAAGGTTTAGAGAGCTTAGAAATAGTACTAACAGACAAAAAGAACTATTACTTTCAACTTCAAAAAACTACCAAAAAGGAACCCAAAAAATTCTGGTCCAGTATTAATAGTCTGTTGACCCCAGCCCAAATAATTACACCAAACCCTCAGGATTCTGACCCTGATAATCCCACACTAACAGCCAATAACTTTAATTCATTCTTCACCAATTCTATACAAACTCTAGCCAACCAACTATCTCCTGATACTTCTCAACTACCTCCAAATACCTTAATAAATACCATTCCTCCCCTTCACCTACAACCTGTATCTACCTCTTATATACAATCTCTTATCCAAAAACTTAAACCTACCACCCCTTCCACAGATAAACTTCCTGCTGAATTCCTGCAACTAGCAGCAAAAGCCATTGCTTACCCTGTCTCTATCTTGATAAACAGATCAATAAAAGAAGGTATTTTCCCAACAATCTGGAAGATATCACATATCATACCCCTCCATAAAGGAGGCAAATCTTATGACTTCTCCAACTATCATCCCATAGCACTTTTACCCCCCTTAGCTAAAATCATGGAAAAATGCATACATAAACAACTACTCAACCATCTCCTCAATAATAGCCTTCTAGCAGACACTCAACATGGTTTCAGACCTGCTCACAGTACTACCACAGCTCTTCTCTCCTTCACCAACACTATTAACTTAAACCGTAACAACAATAAACTTACATCTTCTCTTTTCATAGACCTATCAAAAGCATTTGATATGGTTAATCATACACTTCTTTTGTACACATTAAAATCTCTGGCCCTGGAGCCCTCTTCCCTAACCTGGTTTTCTTCCTATCTTGTAAATTGTCAGCAAGCCGTACTCTGGAAAAATTCTCTCTCTGCTCTCCTCCCTATCTCTTTAGGAGTACCTCAAGGGTCTATCCTAGGCCCACTTCTATTTTCTATCTTTATTAATGACCTTCAATCATCTTTACCTAATACTACCTGCATACAATATGCAGATGATTCCACTATAATTTGCACTGCCTCTTCTCAAACAGAACTCCAGTTTCAAACACAATCAGCCTTCTCAACTGTTGAACAGTGGTTCTCCAATCGCTGTCTACTCCTTAACCCCAAGAAAACTAAATTATTACTCTTTTCACCTACCCGTAAATCTACTTTGATAAACTTCTGTATTACTGCAACTGACAACACCATAATTTCTCCTGACTCCTCAACTAAACTTCTTGGTGTTATTATCGATAATAATCTCAACTATGATTGTCACATCAACACCACAATAAAAGCCGTTAATAAAAAGATTGGATCCCTATACAGAATAAAGCCCTTCCTCACACCTGAAGCTAGGATAACCTTAGCCCAAACACACCTTATCTCTACCCTTTTGTATGCTTCCTCTATCTACACTAATCTATCTAAAAGTAACCTTAAGAAACTTACTACATCTTACCACAATATTGCCCGCTTTGCCACCACATCCCAATTTAGAGCTCACCACTGTCTAAACCTAAAACAACTACACTGGCTGCAACTCCCTAACAAGCTCATTTTTCAACAACTCTTAATTGCACATAAAATTCTATACCAACCTTCTAAAACACCAGCTGTTTCTAACCTCTTGACTCCCTATATCAACCTGAAACAACTACGTTCCTCTGATAAATTACTTGTTAATATTACCAAAATTATGAATTCTGCAGGCAATTGCCTTTTTTCTAACTCAGTAGGTAAAATATGGAATAATCTTCCATCTGATATGTCCTCTTTGCCTACTCTTCCACTATTTAAGAAACAACTTTTAATACATCTTAATAAATTCTGGCTTTGCTCTTGTACCAACCCAGACTAGCCTGTTGGCACCCTTAACTTTGTCATAAACTTTTCTTATCCACTTGGATTTCATCTTCTACTTCAACTGAGATATTATCCCTTTTCATTTTAAATATTACTTAACTCATTACAAAATTAAAAAAAAAAAAAAACAAGAATTTTTTGTGTTTATGATTTGATACCTTATTATATTGTTTTGCTAGTTGCTAACCTCTAACCTAATTTCTTTCTTACTTAGGATGATTCTGATTAGTTAAGATCTATAATATTTGTACTTACATTTTTTCCCTTTGTATAATACATTTGTACTATGTCTTGTTATGTATTTCCAATACTGTTTTTAACCTCTGGAGCTTTTCTCCCCGGGCCTCCACTGAAAATGGACACTAATCCAGCTGGACTAGCCCGGTCAACAAATGTAAAATAAATAATAAAAATAAAAATAAAGTTACTTCAGAGTTCAAAATCACAGGAAATATTTTAAAACAACATTGCAGGACAGTCTCAAATAAACACAGAAATTATCTAAACTAATCTTTACTATATTCCTATCTACAGTGGATATAAAAGTGTACACACCCCTGTTAAAATGCCAGGTTTTTGTGATATAAAGAAATTAGACCGCAATAAATCATTTCAAAACTTTTCCCACGTTTAATGTGACCTATGAGCTGCACAATTCAACTGAAAAACAAAAAATCTGTTGGGGAAAATATAAAAAATAAAAAATGTACAATAGGTTGGTTGCATAAGTGTGCACACCCTTAAACGAATACTTTGTGAAGCACCATTTGATTTAATTATAGCATTCAGTCTTTTTGGGTACACACTTGCCATCAATTAAAGAGACTCTGATTAAATCCAAACAATTAACAAGTGCATAGTTGATGCTTTACAAAACAAATGGATAGTTATGGTTCTTTCCTACACCCTTCCTGCACATTCTTCCCTGGCTTTCGATATGTTTTTCCCCTGCTTGCTACCCATTTCTCCACTTTCCTTTATATTTTTTATTGTGGAGCTGGGTGGCGCCCCGCATTGTGTAGCTTTGCTTAGCTTAGCATAGCTATAATGAGTATATGTGCTTTAACATTGTAAGTCACATGCACAAGATAAGCACCTCTCTCATGTTTTGAACACAAGCCCATTACACCTGCAGTACACTGCATTAATCCATCATGCCACGCAACTCTTAATTAAAACAGGTGGTTTAAACAAAACATAGTAATTGCCACTTACAGTCATTAGGTGTGTTTCAGAGGAACTGTGACCCATACCTCACTGCACAAACTGGAATAAAAAGTAATGGAAAAAATGGGACTGTACTTTTGATTCTGATGCAATAGTACACCGCTAGACAGCCAAACCCATGATTATGGATGTAACTGAGGCCTGTGACTAAAGGTAAATGTGCCCTTTTATCAATAACATGTACAAAATCACCTGCTCAGGAAACATGGAGCTTTTCTCCCCGGGCATCTACTGAAAATGGACCTGGTCCAGTTGGATCTTTCCCGGTTAACAAATGTAAAAATAAATGAAAAATAAATAAATAAATACATGTCTAACTGGGCCTCTGGTGCATAAATGCATCAATATAAAGCTGTGTACATACTTATGGATGTAGACAATGCTATTCACAGCCTGTATGCACGCACATATATCTTGCAAGTACACCTGCTGTAGCAGTTACTCAGTAGCTCAGTCTGTTAAATACCTTGCATACAGTACATTTTGCCACAGACAGTCCTGGGTTCAAATCCAGTGCTGTGCTGCATTTCAATTACATTATTTTGTAGACAGCAATTAATGGATCACTAATACACTCTTTATCCATACAAAGCATTGCAAATTATATAGCTGCTTTAAAGTGCATGAAGTTGGAGGCCTGCAGGTAAGGACACACTTCACATAACTGTATTGCAGTACAATATGTTGCTTAGTACTCTATTGACCCAGTTGTCTAACATCTCTATCTTAAACACATGCCTTAATTGGAGTGTAAAGGGTACCCTCACCCTGGGACTGCCTCTGCAACAGGGCTGACATAGAAACACCTGCAACTTGTTGTCCTCCAAAGTGTCCACATCTTTGCCCATGTTTACTACCTGCAGCAGCAGCTGCAGCCTGTGGGTCACACAGCTCTATGTAAATGTTTCTGCTACAGACCTACCCTCTGTAATGATGTAGTCTCTTCACCCCAATAGTGTTCATCTCAACATCTAAGAAAGGGGTCCAGGTCTACATGAAGGCTTTATATATTGCACAGTGTCTGCATGCCATTGGCTAATGATAGTGCAATTCAGCTGCTTTGGCTGCAGTTAGCATTTCAGAACCACATATTGGTTTACGGGTAATCTCCTCCTGAAGGGTAGCATGTTTAAAAGCAGGCAGCTGGCTATGAGTAACCATTCTGTATGAGACCTTACTCACACAGACCATCCCTTTGTGAAACTTTACCAGACACACAGTTCAACAGAAGAGTACTGCACTCTAACAGGTATGTAACTGTTTTTGTGTATAACAGGATTCAGATGGAAGGATAGAGGTGGACCTGTGGTAAGTCTGTGATACCCTGCTGACTTACACCTACAGGGGATGTACAGTACATCAGTCTGGCATTGTCTTTTTTCAGTGTGGCAGACTGGTGTTGTTAGACTGTCCCTATATAGTGGTTGTTTTAGCACACTGCTATTTGTCTGGCACTGCATCTATGACATATTATTGTATGGTTGGCCTTTGGGGACACACTACAGTAGACTGGAGTGTTGTATGCATGATCATATAGAAGAAGCTGTCATGGCAAACAGGGAATACCACAGTAATGGTACTATCTCAGTTGTATCCACACACGTAGTAGGTTGTCAGACTGTAGGTTATGCCATGTGTGAGCAAGCAGTGGATAGTGCCAGCCATTTTGCCCTTGTTGTATCTATACATAGTGAATGTCCATGTAACCTCTCCTGTAATGTATTCCCCTTGTGTTGTCTTTCTGGAATAATGTACCACAGATGATAACCACCTTTCTCGGATGCAGAGAATGAGATAATCTTGCAAGGATTAAGGGAGCATCATGGCATCCTGTTATCCAGGGGAAGACATAATAGGGAACAGCTGGCTGCACTGTTGTCAGACCTTGTCTGTGATGCTAATGCCATTGGCCAGCAGAGCAGGACATATGAACAGGTTTATCACCAGGCAACCAATATAATTAATGATGCACATAAACGGGCAGCAGATATAGCCAGGGATCATTCTGTCACTGGTGGAGGGCCTGCAGCGGAACAACAATTCTTAGCCACTGAGGAATTCCTGGCGTACCTAGGCACATGCAACAGCTCCCAGGCATCCATCACACTGTACATCATGGAGGTAGGTTCCACAGTTTCCACAGCTCAGGACCGTGCAGGTAAGCTTACTGTGATCATCACTGTAATACTGTAGCAGTCAGTGTGTCAGGCTGTAGATACATTTATGTGGGGCTCAGGTCTTTGTTCTTTAGAGGGTGTAACCTCAGGTATACTCTCATATGCAGATTGAGACCAATACAAGTAACAGAGTAGCTACTGTAAATGTGAGATATATGGATGTATTACCTTGTTGTGCTGCAACATGCAGTGGTACTTACATTACCCCACCCTCAACTTTTCACAGGTTCATCAGGTATTGGCCAATGTCGTGATCCTGCCCCTGGTAAGTATGACACTTGTTTTGTTAAAAAAACAGTTATAGTCCAGTATGGTTAAGGGCCAGAATAATACCCTATGTACATGTAATTATGAGTTTAGACACCATAGTATTTTTTAAATGCCAGTCTGGAAGAGGTATCTAAGGTTTTGAGAGGGGGGTAGTCACACAAGTGCAGCTCAACAAACAGATACACTTTGGCAGTTACAGGTAAAAGCAGATAAGGCTTCTGGTTTAAATGAGACAGAAATCGCAAATCCATTCAGAGTGCTTCTCCCTGGGCTTCCACTGAAAATTGACTTGTTCCAAGTCGGACTTTCCCGGTTAACAAATGTTAAATAAATAAATAAAATAAATAAATACAACAGGTTGAAGGCAAATACATTAGGCAGTGAAATGTGTATTCCCATATAATTGTGAATTGAGTTGTACTGGGTTTTATGTGTTGTCATTTCAATTATAGTGTCATACTGAGTAAGTTTAAGGTAAATATTACTGGTCATACTTGACTTGATTTACTTCAAGTGATGGTTATTAAGGTCCTGAGTTAAATTTGAATTGTGTTCTGAGGTGGAGCTTTGTGGAAAAAGGCAGTGAACGCAATTGTTTGACCTTTAATGCAGTTGTGGGTTTCTTTGTTTGGAATCTTGAATGCTTTTAGTACACAATAGTGCAGCTATTAATGTACTGCTTTTTTCATTCTTATTGCAGGTGACTGTGGGGGTTGGAGTCTGTCCCCCACACAACCTGATGTCAGTGACTCCTCAGACACTGATGATGATGGTGGCCATAGTGAGGCACAAGGTAGGGGTGTTCGGGGCCGAATCTGTCCCAAAGGTTGACATCACCCTTCTGCCCCCATTGCCACCACACACAGTTTGTATGCCTACACATACCCCCATCTCTGGAGGCCACAGATATTGGACAGTAAGAGGGTGTGCAACTATGGCTCAAGTGAGTGTAGACATTGCCCATAGCCAGACATCTGTCGAGGTCCCACACAGCAGATTGACAGGAGTGCTAGTAGAAGGTCTGCTGTCTGTCCACCACCTGTTGCAAGTGTCACATCACGGGTCACCTGGTGCATGTTTCAGGTCATCATGGAGGCACAGGCATGTTTTGAATGGAACATCAGGTGTATGCTTAGGGTTATGTTGCTGCACAGTCTGATATCCATGACAGCCTCCACCACATTGGGGACACCATGGATCAGTTGACTGATGCAGTGGACAGACAGTGGGCTGAGACAGTGTCTTTCCTGGACTGCACATTGTGCTGGAACATGTGGTTGGAGTTGAGCATCAGACCAGTGGATGTAGGGCAGTAACACCATCTGCTGCGAGTCCATGTGGCCATGCACACTCATTCTGCAGTAGTGGCAGTACATCCAGTGCTACAGAGAGGAGTGTGCTGTCAACAATACAATGTGGCAGGCCATGGGCTCGTGGTCCTGGGTAGTCCTATGGAGTACATGGTCCCAGCAGACAGCAGTCAACATCAGGTACTAGCACTGCTTCTGACCTTGGGCACGGAGGTGCCAGTGCAACTCCTGGCAGAGCCCGTTCCCATGTTTGGGGCCAGAGGTGGTGAACTGTCAACTCTATCATGTATGGTCCACAGCTGTCCATTATACACATGTGTAGTGCCTGCACTGAACTTGACTGTATATACACACACACACACACACACACACACACACACACACACACACACTACTGTCATATGCAGGTCACCTACAGACACACATAGCACCTCTCCATAGTCCATCTTACATGCTCCCCCAACTTACACAAATGCTGTTTACAATTTGGGCCAGACTAGGCCTCCTGCATCTCCACACAACACCCTTTGGAAGTTATGATCTCTGTGCCACATCCCTGTCATCCTTGATATCGATTCAGGGAAATGCAGCTATGTGTCTGATGCACAGGGTGACTGTATTACTTAAAATGTACTTGAGTAATGCAGTGTTGGTTCATCATGCCAACTGCAGTGGTTAACGAGAGATATGGTATTCTGGCATTTGTCATGTGTATGCCACATACATTTGTGTACCTTATGTGGTTCTTATGTTGTATGTTGTTGAATTGGTTGTATAGTTACACAATGACAGGTATATCACAGTTCTGTCTATATTTCTGTTAAAGGAGTCTGTTGGGATAACTTATGGATATGCAGTGGAAATAAAGCAGCACAGGATGGCATGTCAGCACAGTGGACATATGTCATCAGCAAGGTACAACACTATAACTGTACAGCTCCATAGACAATGTTAGCATTCAGCATAATCATGTATCCCTAATCTGTGAGAAGTATGCTACCCTTCATAAGTGCCACCAGGGTTCTGAAGGAGATGATGCATCTACATATATCCTGTGTCCAGTACCAACAGTTGCCTGGCAACAGTTATAATTGTTGTGTTCTGCAGCTCAATGTGTATCTTGCACATGATGTGTGTCACAGCAGATGTGTGCATGATATGCATGGGGGACTTGTTTCATGTAGGGTGTACTGTCTGTGTTACATACCTGTCTCACCAGGATGTACTATGCATACCACACTGATGTTGGTGTGTAGCACAGCTGACACGTGTTAGTCCTGTCATGGATACATGGGAGGTACACATTGGGAATTGACACCTCCCTCTATGGAGCCATACACATCCATTTCAGAGGCAGACTACATATGTATGGTCCTGACATGAACTCCATAGGACATGTTCTCTAATATGTGTATTGGTGCATCTTGGAACCTGTATAGCTGCTACAGTTGTACGATATTCCTGTGTAGGGACATGGCAAGGGTGCCATTGCACACAGTGATAGCTGTGATGACTGCCACATTCAGTATACCAGTGCCAGTCTGGGATGTATGTCCCAAACCTGTTGGTATTCGTTGTACAACAGTGAATGCATCCACATCTTTCCGATCAGTGACAGTCGAAGGCTACAGTACTCTCTGAGTTCAATCCGTATGTCCCATGGTTCCATAACATGTTGTAAAATGCTCTAACAGGCTCACACAAACACATGGCTACATTGAGACTAGCACCACTTTCAATCAGTGCATACAGGACACTCCAAGACACAAACATAGTGCAGGTTGGCTGTGTGTAGGTATGCACACTTACCTATGTAATGGTACATACTACAGATCACAGTATGTGGTGCACACAACACTCCTTATGTCTGCTAGTACTTTCATTTTTGGACATATTATGCTGATGACATATGCAGGCCTTGTTGCGGTCAGTCCTTTAGGATCCACATCAACCACAACAGATAAAACACTACAAAACCCTACATAAAACACTGTAAAACCCTACATATGTCTAGGATACCAAGGTTATGCAATATGGATACAACAAGTGAGCTGGAGTGAGATTAGAATTCCTACATATCCAGTCTTATACACTACAGGACACATTGGGAACTGAAACCCCCCCTCTGTGGAGCCATACACATCTCCTCCAAAGCATTTCAGAGGCAGACTACACATGTATGGTCCTGACATGGACTCCATAGACATGTTCTCTACAATGTGTATTGGTGTATCTTGGAACCTGTATGGCTGCTACAGTTGTACGATATTCCTATGTAGTGACATGGCAAGGGTGACATTACACTGTCAGCTAGTATTCTTAAGGTGTCTGACATCATCAGGCCTTGTAGAAGAGGGCAGTGTAGAAGCTAGCAGCAAGTTACAGGGCCAAAAAGTGTATAACCATTGCAGGGAGATAGCCCACGAGAACATGTCAGTTCATTTGTAGGGAGATACGCACAGACACACACACACACACACACACACACACACACACACACACACACACACACACACACACACACACACACACACACACACATTCTCTAATACAGTCATACACCAAGTGAGGTGAAGTGAGATTAGAACCTCTACCTATCAGGTCTTATACACTACAGATCACTGTATTTATTGCATGCACCACGAGTTACATTTGATATTACATTGTCAGCTGGTAGTCTTAAGGTGGCTAACATCATCAGGCCTTATAGAAGAGGGCAGTATGGAAGCTAGCAGCAGGTAACCGGGCCAAAATGTGTATAACAATTGCAGATGGATAGCCCATGAGGGCATGTCCGTTCATTTGCAGAGATACATGCACACACTCATGCACCAACTGGGTTGAAGTGAGATTAGAACCTCTACCTATCTAGTTTTACAGGCTATAGATCACAGTACGTATTGCATATGCAACAGCTTACATCTGACATTCCACACTTAGCTGGTAGTCTTAAGGTGGCTGACATCATTAGGCATTGTAGAAGAGGGAAGTGCAGAAGCTAGCAGCAAGTTACAAGGCCAAAAAGTGTATAACCATTACAGGTGTACAGCCCATGAGGGCATGTCCATGCATTTACAGGGAGATACACACACACACACACACACACACACACACACACACACACACACACACACACACACACACACACACACACACACACACGCACACACATAAAATGGGCTGGTGTGACATTAGAACTCCTACCTATCTAGTCTTACACACTATTGATCACGGTACTTATCACATGTGCCACACATTAAGTCTATTTTATGTGTAATTGCAGGCACAGTACTTGTGAATTACACAAAATAGGCCTGTGTTGACCAGCATCTGTGGCCTACAGTGTGATATTGCTTCATACTATTATCTACATCTAGTATCCTAGCAGTGGAATAACTGTTATTATCCTAGCTATGTGTGTACAGTTAGCAGTATGGCCATATATGGCTGCTTGCAGTTACATAGGCATACCTGTGGGCAGGGACAAGTTGCCCTGTCCATAAATGCATTGACAACATTATACATTACATAGGTTCATAGTAGGCTGTTGGCCCAGAGGCTTTTATAAGCCTAGCTAAGAATTTTGCTCATGTTCCCTCAAAGTCATCACCTGTTTCCTCTGTCCAGCAGGGACACAGGTGGGATCTTAGGGGTGTATTTTATGTTTCCCATCCAGTCATCCAGGTTCCTCTTAAAGAGGGCTAGAGAGGTACTCTGCTTGACTTGGAAAGTGAGTCTGTTCCACAGATCAGGAGTCTTTGGGACACAAATCTATCCCACCAACACATTTTATTAATGTCACAGACCAGGTTAAAGCCTTGCATGCAGGTTGCATGAGTGGAGTTTGTCTTATGGATATGCAACAACTCCATCAAGGCTGGGTCTGAAATGGCCTTGTATGCCAGACACAGGTTACTTTTGAGCAGTCTGTATGAGACTGAGTAAAGGGACAGGGCTTTCAGCCTATCTGTATAGGATACATGTTTAAGACCATGGATTTTCCTGGTAAGGAACCTCTATGGTGTCTCCACCTGCAGCATGTGCTTGGCAAGTTATATGCCAAAGAGGGCATTGTACTCGATAATGGCTCTGATAAGGGAGGAGTACAGGAATGTTATGACCTCCTTTTTCCTGGATGAAATACCCTTATTTATGAGGTGGAATATGTAGAAAGTCTTCCATTCAACAGCAGCAGTGTGGTGGTCAAAAGCCAGGTTGCTATCAACCTGGGTGCCCAAGTCCCTTATGACTGATTGTACACTTAGTACGTTGTTATTAATGTGATAATTAGTGGGGATGACATTTTCCCCAAAGGGGATAATGACGCATTTCTTGGCATTCAGTTTGAGGCCATGGTTCTGGCACCAGTCATTATATTGGGCAAGGCCATCTTGGAGGATGTTCACTTCACTACTGGAATTTAAGACAGTGCCCAGATTGCAGTTATCTGCAAACCTGGTCAGCCACAGACCACTGGTTTTGGCTTGCACCTCAGAAAAGTATATTCCAAACATTAGATGCCTCAAGACCAATCCTTGGGGTACCCTGCTCATTACGGGCCTACTACTAGAGGTGGCTTCCCCTCTTTTGACTGAGTGGGTTCTATCAGTGAGCCAGTTAGCTACCCATCTGGTAACATACATGTTGATGCCTAACTGGGAGAGTTTATCTATTATGCCCGAGTGGGGAATAGTGTCAAAGGCTTTTGGCTAGGTCAAGGTAGGCGGTGTACACTGTCTTCCCCCTGTCCATGACTTTCGTGACTGTTTCAAAAAAGTTGACCAAGTCTAACAGGCATGATCTCCTTTTGACAAAACCAAACTATGTGGGGTCAAGCATTTAGAGGTTACCAATGTCCTTGTTTATAAGGTTCATGATAATGCGTTCCATGGCCTTGCAGATCAGGCTAGATAGGCTGATGTGCCTATAATTGCCTGGGTCTGTGGATGCTCCAAATTTGTGTACAGGGATGACAGTGGCTGTCCTCCATTCAGCTGGGATGAAGCCAGTTCTCAGGCTTTGGTTGAATAGGGTGTCTAATGGAGCTGAGAGCTCATGCCTGTGTTCATGTAGGATACAACCAGGGATGTTATCATTTCCCATGGAGACTGTATTTTTTGCCTTTGACAGGGCATTAAGGACCTACTCCCTGGTGATGAGTGGAGGGTGGCAGGTGCCGGGGATGTCCTGGTGTACTGATGGGGGAACAGGGGGTGAAGTTTTCACTGAACCTGTTTGCCAGCAGGTTGGCTATATATCTATGGTGTTTGTGTATGTGGTGTTATTGACCAACAGTTCAGAACAGATTTGGGTGTTGCCTTTGAGATTGCGGACATATGTGAAGAAGGCCTTGTGATTGTCCTTGGTGGATGTGCCCAATTTGGACTTGAAGTTAGCCTTAGAGGATTTCACCAGTGACCTTATTTGCTGGTTCATACAAAGGCTAGATTGCTTCCAACTTGGCACCTGCTCCTTCTTGGCCCTGGACAGCAGTTTTTCCTTTTATTATAGAGTTTGTTTAGTGCTGCTGTCCACCAGACAGGTTTACTCTTCCTTGAGGAAGGTGAGTTAGTCCTGGCAGGTATTGCTAAGTCCATACAACTATGTAGGTGCTCATATAGTTTTTGGTGTTGGCTTGGACATTAGTGCTAGTTTCAACTGAAGGGACAGTAGCTGTGAAGTTGCTTATACCTGCTCTGTGGAGATTGTAGTCAGCTTTGTAAAAGTTTTTTCATTTGACCCTGACGGGGGGGGGGGGTCAGGGGATATGGTGACTTCAAAATTGATTGCTTTATGGTCGGATCTTACCAAAGAGGATGACACTGTAGGAGTGCTACAGTGGCTACTCAAGCTGGTTAGGACCAGGCCCAGGATATTTTCACCTCCTATAGGGGTGTCGACCAGCTGATCCAATGTATTGGCATTGACTAAGTTGAGGAATCTCTGGGCATTCATGTTTGGGATAGAATAGGTCTTCCACTCTATGGTTGGGTAGTTAAAGTCACGCAGGATCTGGGTAGAGGGTTGAAGCTTGATGGATTCAAGTAAGCCCAGATAGGTGGAGTGGGCATCCTGAGTCATGGTTGGGGTCTGTAGCTAGCTATATTTGAATAGGTGTTTTGTCAACAGTTAACTGCACTTGGGGTGTCTTCTGTGTGTCATACCATTTGACCAGCCTGGAGGTGTGTATGTCTTTGATAAATATTGAAATTCCACCTCCTTTGGTTTTGTAGCCCTCCATTTGGTGTCTGAAGGTATGGTAGGATGAGTAACCTGGTATGGTTGGGGTGCTCTCCACAGCTTTGAACCAGGTTTCAGTGTCTGCACAAATTTCAGCATCCTCCAGGGCAAGGAATGCTTGCAATAAGTGCAGTTTCATGCTAAGACTCCTAGTGTTTAGCAGCATGACCTTTAAATTTCATTTATAAGAATTTTTCACATTGGTAATTTTGTGCTCATGACTTTACTTAAAAATGGCACTATGAGGGAGGTAAGAGCCTTTGCCAGAAGTCTACAGCCCAGGGGAGACAGATGAAGGCCATCTCTGGCAAAGCATTGTGGTCTGTCAATCATGTCCTCCTAGGCTGTCAGGTACTGGATCCCCTTGGAATGACACCAGAAACTAAGCCAATTGTTAAAGTCAATCATTTTATGTTTGTATTGAGGTATCATTCTGGGTGATGGCAGGATGCTGCTTAAGGCTAGGGACATACCTGCCTGGGACACATATACAGCGAGCTCAATCATGTCTCTCTTCATATAGTGCACAGAGGTACATCTCAAGTCATTCACACCAGCATGGACTATGACAGAGACATAACAATACCTGGTGTTAAGAGACTTGAGTGCTTGTGTGATATGGCAGATTCTAGCACCTGACAAGCAACTTACTGTGACTTTTTCCTTGTCTAGCCTGGTGAGGGGCACATCTGTGTGTCTCACAATAGAGTCTTCTATGACTAGTATGTTGGGTTTGTGGTTGGGCCTTAGAATTGTGAGACATAGACATGTGTACTATGTGCGATGCTTGGTGTTGTGGGTTCTGATGTGTGTGTGTGTTTTTGCTTCTGAGGTCTCTTTTGTTTAGGTATGTTTTTGTTGAGAACACCCGCATATGTAGGAGTCTGTTGTGCAGATGTGGGTGGTGTTAGATGTATGGTGTTTGTAGTGTTTGTGCAGACAACCTTCTCAGCGCCAGTTGTACTGGCTTGTGACTGAGATAGAAAAGATTCTAAGTTCTTAATGTGATTGTATCTCTCACATATTGTGTTCATAGGTGGTAGTAGTACAAGGTTGTCTGTGTACATAAGGCAGTTGCTACACTGTCTCAGGATGCCCATATCAACCAGACTAGCAGGAGAATCCATAGGAAATTGTCTGCCCATGGCTATCAGAATCCTTGGAAGAGAGTTCAGGGATAGTAGAGTGGGTACTATCTGAGGGGACTACCTATAGGTGTGAGTACGGCTGGATAAAATCAATACAGTAGCTGCAGGTGAGGGCTTCACTCACACAGGAGTGCTGGTAAGGGAAGAAATGCAACTGAGATACCTCACAAAGGATTAAAACAGCACAGCGGCAGTGTGCAATGGGCAGACAAGCACAAACCCATGCAAATGCTGGGTTCAAATACCACAAAACCGAAAGTAAAACAGAAACACTGGAATTGACCAATCAACCCTTGTCCCTGAGCTCTTAGCTCAATACCCTATGCCAGACCAGTTCCAACCAGATCACTTACTCCCACTAAGTGCAAGAAGGGCCTGGTCAACACAAGATGGTGTACAGGAAACACAATCACACAAATAGATCTGAATACAGCAAAACATATAACCAGACTGTGCTAAAGATATTTGGCACCTGCTCACCTGTGTCTGTCTATGTATTGACACCCAACAGGCACAGGGGTCTGTGGGTAAGTGGAATTTGTACTGTTGCACCCTTATCTTGTATCCTTTGAGCAACAGTATGGCTGTGTGATAGTGGAGATTTACTCACCATTATTAGGGTATGCAGGACAGTACAGACATCCGCACACATATTTCTGAATATAACAGGGATATATTTATAACTGTAGCTGCGTGTGTGTGTGATATGTATATGTGTTATGTAGATATATGGAGGGTGTATGCATCATTTAATATACATAGCTATATATATATATATATATATATATATATATATATATATATATATATATATATATATATATCAGTACATATCTATTTGTCACTACATAGAGATAGCTATACTATGCATGTGAGAGGGAGATAGTGACAGACAGATATGTATACGTATATCTGTATGTATAGACATTTATACATAGCAAGTCAGCACTAATAAGGTGACTACAGTCCACACCTACCTGCACTCCATTCTGGGATTTTGTGTGTTACAGACATTAACAATCTGCCCCTGTTTCTGCAATACTGCACTTCACTCAAACTGTCCACAGCATTCCGCAGCTGTGTGTTGTACTTAATCTGTGACTGTGGTTGGTAATGTTACATCACTAACAGATTGGCAATCTGCATACCTCTCAACAATCCTGATTTCCACAGATTGTCCAGAGGTTTGCCTCAAATGTTTGGTCTGTTCCTCATACATTTGTGGTCTTCTGGTGAAGTACTGAATATTGACATCATTCCATTATACTACGTACAGGCAAACATTTGTGTATGACATTCTCTGAAAACACCAACATAGTATT
The DNA here is from genome assembly GCF_019279795.1 of Protopterus annectens. Taxonomy (NCBI): domain Eukaryota; kingdom Metazoa; phylum Chordata; order Ceratodontiformes; family Protopteridae; genus Protopterus; species Protopterus annectens. The sequence continues at coordinate 1,857,198,619 of NC_056739.1, read as the reverse complement.
ACCTCACATGCAAAAGATGTGAGTAATTCCAGATTAGAGCCATCAACATCATCCCCCATGCTAGCTTTCCTAGTCCACTGAGCCAATCTTATCACCAGACAGAAAGAAGTCATTCATCACACAATCAACAGCATACATTTGTACATTGCTATCCTGCATGAGGAGAGACATACAATGGTGTGAGCAATATCTATGTTACAGCCCTGAGATTGCCTGGTTCACTGATATACCATAGGGGATTTTCTGTTAAAGCAGTCATCTGGGTACACTGCTGTCCTGGGAGTGGGGGAACAACAGCACATGATCTGCTGGGATATACAGTAGTCCAAATATCATGTGAGCCCACTGTTTAACATCTCCCTTGACTGATATAGTGAATATTTCAACCATGATTCCTAGTGACTATTAAGGAACACATACTATTGGACTGGGTATCTGTAGTCCCATGTGGATGTTGCATCTGCCCAATTAGCCCACTATATTTCCTTGCACAACAGAAGCAGATCCATACATATGCTATATTACCCTAATCCTTACAATTGGTGTGTAGCTTAGAGGCTTAACTTGCGAATGCAGCAGTTGGGAGACATGTAGTTCAGAGCTGACTCTGTGTGAGGCAAGCAGTATACAACAATATTGATAGGTACAGGTTGTGTGGGTTGCCTGGCATCACCTTTTTTAATATTTGTATGTGAGTAGGAGTAAGGTGTCAGTCCCTATGGCCCTAGGTTGTCAGTGAATGTGCTATGCATTGTCTCTTAGCCAATGCCAGGGCATACTGGGCACACCTACATCTGCCTACAGGGACATCATCAGGGGGTTCCTCCTCAGTTCTTTTTTGAGTGTGGCTGTGGTGACCTAGGCACTGGTGGGGGGCTGTATATCCCTTCCCTTTCCTGATCCAGTTGCAGATATTTCCACAGGATTATATTGTGTAGCATGGCACATATTGTGAACATATGTTCACATGTGGCTGGAGAGTACTGCAGGGCTCCACCAGATATATCAAGGCACCAGAACCGTGACTTCAGTAGTCCAAACACACACTCTGTGATGTTCCAAGTTTGTGTGTGTGCCTCATTATGGTGTTCTTTGGTGTGTGTGTGTGTGTGTGTGTGTGTGTGTGTGTGTGTGTGTGTGTGTGTGTGTGTGTGTGTGTGTGTGTGTGTGTGTATGTGTGTCTGTGCATTTCTGATGGATGTCATCATTCACGGTTCCAGGGTGTAGCCAATATCCCCCAGTAAATGGTTGTGTGGGATGTCCCCCCTAGCAAGCATCTGGTACAGCTGTGATGCATGTCAGATATGAGAGTTCTGATAACTGCCAGGGCTGCCAGCACACACATTTATGATAATTGCATATGACCTGGCAGTTGATGGAGTTGTACCCCTTGCGATTGACGTAGAGGCTACCCTGCTCACCAGGTGGTGTCTTGATGTGTACATGAGTGCATTCTAAGGGAAACAGTTCCTCAGGGTAATGTGCTACATGGTCAAAGTGTTGCATATTGCTGACCCTCACCTCAGGGGTGAGGGGAAAATAAATGTGCTCACTGGCATGTGGTAGCATGGAATCCAGGAACTGGTGGAGTACCTGGGTGCTGATACCTGTGAGACCCCTATCATGTCCCCAATTGGTCTTTGGAAGGTACCTGTGGCTATTATCCTAATGGCTACACATAACTTTGTTTCCACTGGGATGAGTTCCCCTCTGCTGGATCTGGGTCTGAGATGAGGGCGGCAGAGCTCAGTTAGTTTTGTAGTATGTCCCTGTCCACACTGGAATAACCATTATTCTACTGATGAAAGCCATGTGCTGAAACCGGTCTAGTGTTCAGCTTAATAAAGCTCTTTCAGTTTTCTTAGCTCATTATTGGTGCTGGCATGTTGTTTTTGCTCAGACTATTATCAGCAGCACCAGCAGCAGCATTGACTTTGGCATCTAGCACATACAGATGTAGCAGACCTGCAGTAGCCCTTAACATTCTTTCACTTAAAATTCCCAAGTCTTTCCTCTACTGGTGCAAAGTATGGGTGAAAAATCAGAATGTAGGATGTATGCATAATTTATAGTGCTCTACTGTAGGTATTGACAATGTGATTGGCTACTTATGATGCATTCCACCTGCTAAGTACATCATTAAGAAGATTTAATGGCCTTAGTTTAAGTGCAACAGGGTCATCAGTAATTAATATATCATTGGCTTTTATATACACTCAGCACAGTAGCTTGCCATGCAAACATACAGAAACAAGCACTGCGAAGGTAAACAAAGCTTAGCAGTCACTGTACACATCCTCCTTGAAAGGTCATACTCAGCATGGTGGCGCTCCATGCAAACATGTAGAAACACATACCCCAAAGATAAATAAAGCCAAGCGGCTAGTGTACACCCCCCCCCCACTGCTGAGCACAGCGGTGCACTGCCCAAACAGGTGCAGCTGAGCTCCAATGAGCTTATAAGTCCTGAGACAGATCCCCTCTTGATGTCAACTACCTCTTCTTTGAACACCAACATGGTTTTCTGCCTACACGGAAGGGGTATGCAGACCCAGACACCCATATTCAGTAACCCTACCTCATTTGCATAGGGATCCATGCACACAACCTGCATACTGCACAGTTCCTGGCCCTACCTCATTAGCAACAGCACCATTCCACCATTGCAGATACTCCATGCAGGGTCCTATAATACATTTCTGTCATATACTATTAACTGTGGTTTTTCCATTCTTTTTTTAATTTTTTATTTTTTTCGTAAAATCATGTTTGTGCACTGCGGTATAAAGTGCAAACATACCCAGATCATTAAAAAAATTAAATTATTTTAAATTATTTTCCCTTATGTTTTGGACAGACAGTGGATAGTTTTGGTCATACCTGTATGTGCTATGCCATTTCTGTCCAGCTACCTGTATTTTTACAGCCCCTTTTGTCTGTCTGAAATCCTGTAGATGGAATTTTTCCGTGTATACTATAAACACCAACATGGGGTCTGCAGGGCTGTCTATCTGCTTGCTGGATTGTTCTACTTGCCTCATTTGCATGAGATTCACTTCTTTATGAGGTGATCTGCATGCCACAGAACGTCCTGTGTTGGCGGGCTCATGCACGACGCTCAGCACTGCTTACTGGATCACAAACCTGCTTACTTTCATGTAAGCAGAGTGTCACAATGCCAACATGGTAAAACAGACCATGTAGGCTTTATTCAATTCCCCCTATGTCATTTCATCAGAGCTCATTTTACTTTATAAACTCATAGAACAAACATAAGGTTGTGGTGAAAATATAAATATTTTGCTTTGGAAGAGAAAGAAAAAATAATGTATTACAATAAGCTATGTAAGTTAGTAAAAAAAAGTTTATATTATATGCAGTGCATGGGAAGGCCAACAAATGACTCGTGGCACAGAATGTCTTTTGTACTTCTGGCATAGGTAGAGTGTCTTTAATACTTGTAGCATAGGCAGAGTATCTTTAATAACTGCATTGTAACAGGCTGAGCACCTAAATACTGTGATGAAAATGCTCAGCGTATCTTCCTGTAGGTCTCTTGTAAAGTTTTACAGATGTGAAAGTCAAATGCAGGTAAAACTGAGAGCAGAGTCTCATTACATTTATCATAAGTTGAATGGTTATAAAGCCTAATGTCATCAGTTAAGTTTTTTTTCTAAAAGTTATAGCTTACTTCAGGAAGCACAGTTTATGTTTTTTCTCAAAAGCCTGAAGAGGTTAATAGTTTCTAAACTGTCAGATGATCTGAAAAGTAGTCAGAGTAAAGAAAACAGTTTAAGGTTCTTTTTTTTTTTTTTGGGGGGGGGGGGGTGAGTATCTACAAGAACAGATTATTGTGTAACTATATGTGATTTTCTCAACGTGTCTTTACCTTAAACCCTGTTCCCGCTGTTCATACACATCAATAGTTAGCTAGTTAGTTAGTTTGCTACAGAAACATCAGTTTTTAGGGCTTTAGTTTTTATGAACACATTACTTCTGTAACACCACTTGCAAGTTGTCAGGCTGAGATTTTCTTGTTACCTGCTGTGAAGTTCCCAGTCTCTTCTTCATTTTGCAAGTTTTGCATCTGGCTAATATTACTCCTGCATACATGGGTCACTCTCCCTGCCATTTGTTTTGCTTTTACAAACCAGTAACAATCATCGCTACATAAGCTATGAGAATTTGTACAAAGACTCTCAATGAAGTTGGTGCTGCCCTTTATTTGCTTTGTGAGAGTTATACAGGTGTACCTACAGAACCAAGCACTCACTAGTTACATACATGATATCCTGAAGGTACTCTGTAAAGGAGCGTAGGAAAAGTACTTTGCAAATGACCATGGGGACCATTAGATTCATAGCAATATAAACCTTAAGTAGACACAATTAAAAGTTCTTGCTACTACTTTCCTCAAGTACTGAATAGTGCTCACCACGCAAATCAAGCAGAGTAATACATAATAAATGTGGGCTAAATGTGTGTCTATCCATCTATTCATCAAGACTAGCTTTAAAGGTAGACAGGGTAGTACTTTGCTTGGCTTGTACTGTTAACTTATTTTATGGGATGGAAATATGTCGTGTTACGAAACTATCCCTCTAGTGAGTCTTGTTTATTAAGTCCCTTCTGCAAGTGTTTGTAGAGCCACTGATTTTTGTGAAGTAAGAGTGGGTCAGATAGGATGAAAAGCAAATGTCGGTCACTTTAGATATTAATACAGGTTATTATTTGGCCAGTAGAGTATTGCATATAATGGGAGTTGTGCTGTTCTTTTGAAATTTATTATCTAGAGCCTTTCCAGCTGAGCAATCTGCTTGGAGTGGCACATATCAAGGGAGGACTGTATTTAATGATAGGTCTGATAAAGGAAGATTATAGCAGTATGAGGGCTTCTTTGGATTCTGAGGATATTTCCATGGAAATTAAATGGGCAAGATAGAAGAATTTCCTGACTACAGTCGAAATGTGAAGACTGAATGAGAAAATGGTCTGCATAAGTACCTATGTTTCTTATGAGTTTGTCTGTCTGAAGAGATGTATCGTTAACAATATAAGAGTTGGGATCAGCTTTTTTGAAGAAAGATACTATGCTTCACATTTTTTTGCATTTAGCTTGAAACTGATTTCAGTACAGCAAGTAAGTGCCTGTCAAGCCCACACTGGAGCTGTTTAGCAACACTGGATGAGTGAATACTAGTACCCAGGTTGCAGTCATAAGCAAATAAAGTCAACCACATTTCAGGGATTTTGATATAGATGCTAGCAAAATAAATGTCAAAGAAGAGAGGCCCAATCATTGAACCTGGTGGTACCCTTCTAGTTTCAATTATTCTTTTAAAGAGGATACCGGGAACCTTCACAACCTGAGATTTCTTGGATAACTTGCTTGCAATTCAGTGGACAACATAGGGTTTTACATAATGTTTATCTAAATTTTCAATACTACCACCATTGGGATAATCTCAAAAGCCTTGGCCAGGTCAAGATAAGCAACAGGCAATAAATGAAAACTGTCCACAACATCTTTAAACTTTTCAAAAAAGATGACTAGCTTCAGGACACAGGACTTGGCCTTTATAAAATCAAGATGATAAGCATCTAGATCTGTTGTCTCTATCTCCTCTGATGTATTCCATGACATTGAATAGGCTTGTGAGGCTGATGGGCCTATAATTACCTATGTTCATAACAGGACTTTTCTTATCTAGAGAAGTCACAGTGGATGTTTTCCAGACATCCAGGACAAATCCTGTGGATAGGGTCCAGTTGAAAAGTTTAAGTAGTGGACTGGATTGTGCATTCTTGGTGCTAATGAGCATGCAATCTGGCATATTGTCTGGTCCCACTGAGTTATTGTTTTTAGCCTTTGACAGGATTCTGAGATTTGCTTCAAAGTGAAGTTAGAGAGAATGAAATCCTCAGTGATACTGGAGACAACGATCTAGACAAGAAGGGTAAAGACTGCACTAAATTTACAATGCTGACTATATCCATTAGATCAGAAAGTGTGACGTTGTTTTGGATAGGCTTATCCCTTTAATCAGAAAGTGTGACATTGTTTTAGATAGGCTAAGTGCATTGTTAAATATTATTCTTTAAATTTCTGACATAACTGAAGAAAGATTTCTAGTTTTCTTTGGTATCTGGAGAAACCTTAAGGTTGTACGCCATATTCAATTTTCTAACAGTGCTTTGGAATTACTGCCCTACATGTTTTGGTATGGCCTCGAGGTAGGGGGATGGAGATTTATTACAACTTTTTTGCTATTTTCCTTTTTTTTTACAGTTTATTAATACAGATTTAACCAAGGATGAGGAGATATGGGATGGGGTACTGGCAGAACCGGGTCACGGACAGTATAGCATCTAGAGGGTAGTTTTACGACTTCTTCCAGCACAGCTATTTTAACAACACCTATGAAGTGCTAATCATATCCATTTTGGAGGCATATGTGTGCTTGGATAATTGAAGTACCCTAGCAAGAAAGTGTTTGCTTTGACATTTACGGACACGGACAGTATAGCATCTAGAGGGTAGTTTTACGACTTCTTCCAGCACAGCTATTTTAACAACACCTATGAAGTGCTAATCATATCCATTTTGGAGGCATATGTGTGCTTGGATAATTGAAGTACCCTAGCAAGAAAGTGTTTGCTTTGACATTTATCTCCACAGTCACTTTAAAGTAATGTCCATGATCTGTAAGAAATATTAATGAGGATGTATAGCTAGCAATGAAGTAATATATTTACTAAATGTAATTTGGATCTCTAAGTACTTCAGTGTTAGAGCTGTAGACAATTTCATATATGGTGGCGATGTTCTGACAAATACAGATACCGATACAGATACAGATACTCATCTGCAGAGCCCCATGGACCTAAAGGTGTGATAGTTTTAACCTTGGTATATAGGGAATCTATGTCTCAGCAACTACCGATATGAATGTGTCTGAGCTGCAGGATGGTCTCAAGTTGTGATGTCTTTCTATTTTTGACTGCTAACATTGAGTAGTGGCACCTTGATGTCTGAATTTGAGTTTAAATTTGCTATGTTAGAATGCCCATTAGGTGGATTCTGTCTAAAGAAAGGCACTATGGGGGCAAGGAAAGCTTTAGCCAGTAAGTAGAATCTTTGTTATGAAAGGTGTAAGCCAGAACCCAAATGGAAATTTGACTTAGTAATGACAGAGGTGTGATCCATGTTTACTGGGAAAAAGAATCCTCAGCATTTTGCATCTCACCAAAAAGCATTTTAATAGGCTCCTGTATTTGCCTTGCTTCTCAACCAGTGGCAGGCAGCTTCAGTATGATACTGTACCTTACCTAATCTGTGTGCTCCTGAATTTAAACTAAAACACAATTTAATAAAGAGAAAATGGAAGGTTTTACAGTCTTAAAATTTACACTGAAAGGAAAGTACAAAATAGCAGAAAATGCAGTTGTGTGAAGTATTTATTGTAACGGTCGATCTTTGAGGAAAAGTCTCTATAACAAAGAATCATAATACATGGGTTTATTTGTCTTCTGTTCCCTTTTGGTCCATTTGGGTTGAATAAGGTATTAAATATGTCTGTTATAGAAGTTCCTTCTTCGGTGCAGTAAGAATTCATGTGACAAAAGCCACTAAAGGGCTGATCATCCAGATAAGGAAAGGTGGTTACATAGTATTTCCTGTAATATTCAACTACTGGAACTAAGCACTTGACAAATATTTTTAGGCCTGTCAATATGCCTGATAATGGAGATGAAAGCTGAAAGGGAATTTGGAGTGCAAATTCCAAATAGGCATATTCCATACCTAGTGATGTAGAATAAGAACCTCCTTCTATAAATGGCAAGATTGCCTTTAGAATGGCCAAACAGAATGGTTTTGTGCCTCTAAACATAATGAATTTTGACAAATATAGTAGTTATGTTTAGGAGCTATCCTTTTTCATTCTTTCTTTCTTTTCTTTTCTTTTCTTTTTTTTTTTATTTGAATGAGGACAGTAAATTAAATCAGTCACCTATGAATAAAAGCATTGGCCTGATTAACACCAACAGAAGTGTACTGTTTCAAGGAGGTGACTGGTCTGGTTTTGTCTGCTATTGTTTGTGAAATGGACTCTTCTTGTGATTTTGTTCGATTCTCAGTTAGAGCGTCTTTCTGTGTGACGACATGCGTGAATGGGCGTTCCTTCATTGAAGATTGTGCATTAGGCCCGGCAAGCCAGCACGTAAAAATCTACTGCCAATCATTAGCGGACCGGAGTTCCGCTGTGGCGACCCCTAACTGGGAAAAGCTGAACGACACAACAACAAAGTGAAGTAACCTTGACTTAATGTTTGAAGTAACTTGGTTAGTTTTTGCAGTGAGAATAGCTGATAAAGAATACTGACACAAGTGTATTTCAGAAAACGGATTATAGCCATTCACTAAAATATCAAAAGATTATTCTCCGATGCTGGTACTTCACAGTGTAAAGACTTATACAGCACATTTATTAGTGCCTTCATCAGTAAATTCATTAGTGTCGCCAATAATTATATTACAGATGCATACAATCCCCAGGATTCAATACACTTTGGGCAGGAATAGTGCTGTTCCTGCACGGAGTGAACCGTGTCCGTTTTTGCATAGCGTTAACAGCAAAGTGCCTTACATATTCAAGAAGGTGCTAAAGCTAAGTGGACATGAACACTACTGAGTGCAGGGGGGAGTGTTTAAGCAGTGCCCACACATCTAACACACCCACTGCACTCTCAAAGTGCAGTATAGCACTTTTTAAATGCATTTCTGTGTCCATCTACTGTCACACACCCACTGTATTGTCAAAGTGCCATACGGCACTTTCCAAGTGCTTTCAGTGTCCATGGACACTGAAAGCAACTATGGAGATAGTAAGCAATGCAGGGTGTAAGTGACAGGTATAGGATGCAATGCAGGGAGTGTGTGACAGGCACTGTCACACAGCCCCTGCATTGCAAAAGTGCCGTTCAGCCATACCCCTCAACTGTACAGGTTTTCACAGAATGTCCAGATGTCTGCCTCGCATACCTCTCAACCTCTTAGAGCTAGAAATCTTGACAAAGTCATAAATAATGGGGGTCAAACGCCCAAAAATAGGGACATTTTAAATATTGCTCTTACAAACTTGGAAAGTTGATAGAATAGCTGGTTTTGCGTTAGTATGGATTTTCTGGAGGGTATTATATCTGAAACTGAAATGTCTCTGTCATTATTTTCTGACTTAAACTCTAAGGGATTTGCCAAGGATCTGCTTGAAAGCTACAATCATATGAGAAATTAACCAAAAATATGAGGCAATAATCTGGACATTCTACAAAAATTTGTACATTTGAGTGGTATGCTGCCAAATATTTTTAGTGTATTCCCCCAAATATCTGTCCCTACCTGTCAAATAGCAGAGGATTGAAGTCATTAAATAATGACAAACATTTGAGTTTAAGACTCCACATCCTTCAGTAAAGTCATGCTAATGCAAAACCTATTATCCTATCAACTTTCTAAGTTTGTAAGAGCAATATTTAAAATCTGTCCCTATTTGTCCCCTTACAATTACCCTTACTGTTACCGACAAGGAGTATTGATAGATGTAAATAAAGTAGTTTTATTAATTTCCTTTTTTTTTCTATTCTAAGGTATGTTTAAGGATAGCTGAGAGGGTTTGCCTTTTAGGGCCCTCTGCTCAGCATTGCTTAAACATCTCATAGCAGCTAAATAAAAATGGATAGCTAAAATATCAGTGACAAGAGAGTGTAGTGATTAGCGTCCTGGCTTTGCATGCAGGCATTCACTGTTCGAGTACCAAGACAGCACTTTATTTTTACATGGGAAAGCATTGTTAAAATTAATCTTTTATGTTAAATTATGTAGTAAGTGATATTTGTTACCCGGGGTAGTGTAGCTGGTCCAAAATGGAAGTGTGAGGACATATAACATGTGAAATCGCCAATGTATACACAAGTGTCCCATACATAATAGTCACACTCCAAGGTAATGCAATGAAAGCACATAGGGGGATGTCATGAAAAGTAAATCATATACACTTAATAATATGTCAGTAATGAATTAATCTATAATCCTGATTTTTTTAAATGAAAGCTGAGCAATGTTAAGCAGTGCTCAGCAAAGTTAGCCAGTTTAAACATTGCTAAGATGTAAATTCAAAGCAGCAGTTAGCTCAGCTAAGTGGATTCGCACACTGTTAAGCAGTCCTCAGCATTTACCCCTTTAAGCACTCATCAACTCAGTGTAGTGGATTTGTGCACTGCTAAGCTGGGCTCAACACTTTCAAAATGATCCAATGACGACAAAGGTTGGGAACATGGCCTTATTTAAACCACATAGGTGGGAATACAGCCAAAACCTGTTGTAGTTGATCTGTGAAGGTACTATGTCGGGCATTGGTGAAAGACTATGCTTTTGGGCACAGTGCTGTGGCATTCAGGAGTCCAGAGTCATGGCTGGTCTCCTTGTAGAAAACCATGATGAGAGACTGCTGCAGGGCCAGTACCAGGGATCACAATACAAAGTGGAGGCCTGGGACCATTTTGCATGTGATCTCACCAGTGCTACTTGCATCCCCCGAACTGTTGAGCAGGTATGGCATCATTATACTGACCTACAGCAGAGGAAGGGGATGCGCTTGGCCCAGTGGATCCAAGATGCACAAGCACGGAATGCTCCAGTAGTGTGTAAGTATCAGTATCCAGTAGTTCCTACCAAAGTCTAGCCTAAGTATGTGATAGAAAGGTATGCATAATGTTTGTTTTTCTGCCGTACAGCTGCAGCAGAGAGGGATCGCATCATCGAAGCCCATGCCGACAGACGGTTAAGGCTGCACCAACAGGCTGGTGAGTACAAATCTATCTTGCAGTATATAGTGCAAATAACTAAGAAGGAGTACATTGTTTACTGCCGGTAGGTATACTGTTACTGTGTTAATCGAATAAATAAAGTTTGTCGGACTAATATATATCTATAGGACATGTAGTACTAAAGCACTGTGTCATGTCACTGTAATAAAGATCTATACCACAAACTGTTGTGTTTACTCTGGTATGTCGTTGTAGAAATAGAATGGATAGAGGTTCTCCACAGCAAAGATGGCTTTGACAGCATGCATTAACTGAGGTTGTTCTGAGAACCAGCTGTTAGAAAAGCTGTAGATTGTGGTCTTCTGGTGAAGTGCTGAATATTGACATCATTCCATTATTCTATGTACAGGCAAACATTTGTGTTTCAGACATTATACCCTTCATAACATATGTAATAATGCAACACATTTACGTCGGGTGACTTTCTAGGTTTATGGGAACAATATTTGAAATCTTACATTATGTTTGGGCCTTTGTCCCCCATATCTTACTGGCTTTGTCCAGATTTCTTGCAGTAAGAGGTATGACATTCTCTGAAAACACCAACATAGTATTACCGCACATGCAAAAGATGTGAGTAATTCCAGATTAGAACCATCAACACCATCCCCCATGCTAGCTTCCCTAGTTCACTGAGCCACTCTTGTCACCAGACAAAGAGAGGCCATTTATAACATAATCAACAGCATAAATATGTACATTGCTATCCTGCATGAGGAGAGACATACAATGGTGTGAGCAATATCTATGTTACAGCCCTGAGATTGCCTGGTTCACTGATATACCATAGGGGATTTTCTGTTAAAGCAGTCATCTGGGTACACTGCTGTGCTGTGAGTGGGGGAACAACAGCACGTGATCTGTTGGGATATACTGTAGTCCAAATATAATGTGAGCCCACTGTTTAACATCTCCCTTGACTGATGTAGTGAATATTCCAACCTTGATTCCTAGTGACTATTAAGGAACACATACTATTGGACTGGGTATCTGTAGTCCCATGTGAATGTTGCATCTGTCCAATTATCCCACTATATTTCCTTGCATAACAGCAGCAGATCTGTACATATGCTATATTACACTAATCCTTACAATTGGTGTGTGGCTTAGAGTCTTACCTTGTGAATGCAGCAGTTGGGAGACCTGTAGTTCAGAGCTGACTCTGTGTGAAGCAAGCAGTACACAACCACATTGATAGGTACAGGTTGTGTGGGCTGCCTGGCATCAGCTATTTTAATATATGTATGTGAGTAGTAGTAAGGTGTAAGTCCCTATGGCCCTAGATTGTCAGTGAATGTGCTATGTATTGTCTCTTAGCTATTGCCAATGCATACTGTGCACACCTACATCTGGCTACAGGGGCATCATCAGGGGGTTCCTCCTCCGAGTACTCCTGTGAGTGTGGCTGTGGTGACTTAGGCACTGGTGGGGGGGGGCTATGTATCCCTTCCTTTGCTGATCCTGTTGCAGCTGTTTCCACAGGATTATATTGTGTAGCATGGCACATGTTGTTAACATATGTACACATGTACCTGGAGAGTACTGCAGGGCTCTACAAGATATATCAAGGCACCAGAACTGTGACTTCAGTAGCCCAAACACACACTCTGTGATGTTCTTAACTTGTGTGTATATATATATATATATATATATATATATATATATATATATATATATATATGTGTGTGTGTGTGTGTGTGTGTGTGTGTGTGTGTGTGTGTGTGTGTATGTGTGTGCATTTCTGATGGATGTTGTCATCCAAGGTTCCAGAGTGTTGCTAGCATCCCCCAGTAAATGGCCATGTGGGATGTCCCCCCTAGCAAACATCTGGTTCAGCTGTGATGCATGCCAGATATAGGAGTTGTGATAACTGCCAGGGCTGCCAGCACACACATTTATGATAATTGCACATGACCTGGCAGTTGATGGAGTGGTACCCCATGTGATTGACACAGAGCCTACCCTGCTCACCAGGTAGTGTTTTGATGAATGCAGGAGTGCATTCTATTGCACCCAGTACCTCAGGTTAATGTGCTACATGGTTGAAGTGTTGCATATTGCTTGCCCTCACCTCAGGCGTGAGGGGAAAATAAATGTGCTCACTGGCATGTGGTAGCATGGCATCCAGGAATTGGTGGAGTACCCTGGATGCTGATACCTGTGAGACCCCCATCATGTCCCCAATTCATCTTTGGAAGGTACCTGTGGCTATTATCCTAATGGCTACACATACCTTAGTTTCCTCTGGGATGGGTTCCCCTCTGTTGGCTCTGGATCTGAGTTTAGGGCGGCAGAGCTCAGTTAGTTCTTGTAGTATGTTCCTGTCCACACTGTAGCACTCTACAATTTCCAGCTCATGTAGCTCCTGGAAGGTTACCTGGGCCTGACCACTCTTTCTCTTCTAGGCCTAGGCCTATTGTCAGCAGCACCAGCAGCAGCATTGAGTTTGGCATCTAGCACATACAGATGTAGCAGACTTGCAGCAGCCCTTAACATTCTTTCACCTAAAATTCCCAAGTCTGTACTTTACTGGTGAAGAGTATGTGTGAAAAATCAGAATGTAGGATGTATGCATACTTTATAGTGCTCTACTGTAGGTGCTGACTATGTGTTTGGCTACTTATGATGCATTCCACCCTCCAAGTACATCACTAAGAAAATTTAATAGCCTTAGTTTAAGTGAAACAGGGGTAATCAGTAATTAATATATCACTGGCTTTTAGATACACTCAGCACAGCAATTTGCCATGCAAACATACAGAAACAAGCACTGTGAAGGTAAACAAAGCTTAGCAGTCACTGTACACACCCCCCTTGAAAGATCACACTCAGCATGGTGGCGCTCCATGCAAACATGCAGAAACACGTGCCCCAAAGGTAAATAAAGCTTAGCAGCTAGTTTACACACACCCCTGCTGAGCACAGTGATGCACTGCTCAAACAGGTGCAGCTGAGCCCCAATAAGCTTACAAGTCCATAGACAGACCTCCTGTTGATGTCAACTATCTCTTCTGTGAACACCAACATGGTTCTCTGCCTATACAGAAGGAATATGCAGACCCAGACCCCCATATTCAGTAACCCCACCTCATTTGCATAGGGATCCATGCACACAAGCTACAAACTACACAGTTCCAGGCCCTACCTCATTAGCAACAGCACCATTCTACCATTGCAGATACTCCATGCAGGGTCCTATAATGCATTTCTGTCTTTTACTATTAATTGTGTTTTTTCCACTCTTTTTTTTATTTTTAATTTTTTATTTTTTTCATAAAAGCATGTTTGTGCACTGTGGTATACTATGCAAACATACCCAGATCATTGAAAAATATATATATTTTTTAATTATTTTCCTTACGTTTTTGGGCACCCAGTGGATAGTTTTTGTCATACCTGTATGTGCTATGCCATTTCTGTCCATCTAACTGTGTTTTTACAGCCCCTATTGTCTGTCTGAAATCCTGTAGACGGAATTTTTCTGTGTACACAATGGACACCAACATGGGGTCTGCAGGACTGTCTATCTGCTTGCTGGATTGCTCTACTTGTCTCATTTGGATGAGATTCTCCTCTTTATGAGGTGATTTGCATGCATCATGTGTTGGTGTGTACATGCACGATGCTCAGCAATGCTTACTGGATCACAAACCTGCTTACTTTCATGTAACTAGCGTGCCATGATGCCAACATGGTAAAACAGACCATGCAGGCTTTATTCATTTCCACCTATGTCATTTCATCAGAACTCATTTGGCTTTAAAACCACATAGAACAAACATAAGGTTATGGTGAAAATATAAATATTTGCTTTGGAAGAGAAAGAAAAATGTTATGTATTACAATGAGGCATGTAAGTTAAAAAAAAGTTTATGTTATTTGGAGTGCATGGGAAGACCAATGACTCGTGGCACAAAATGTCTTTAATACTTTTGGCATAAGCAGAGTGTCTTTAGTACTTGTAGCATAGGCAGAGTATCTTTAATAACTACATTGTAACAGGCTGAGTACCTTAACACTGTGTTGAAAATGCTCATTGTATCTTCCTGTAGGTCTTTTGTGCATTTTCACAGATGTGAAAGTCAAATGCTGGTAAAACTGAGAGCTGAGTCTCATTACATTTATCATAAGTTGAATGGTTATAAAGCCTAATGTCCTCAGTTTTTTTCTAAAAGTTGTAGCTTACTTCAGAAAGCACAGTTTATGATTTTTCCCAAAAGCCTGAAGAGGTTAATAGTTTCTAAACTGTCAGATGATCGGATCACTAGTTAGAGTAAATAAAACAGTTTAAGGTTCTTTTTTTTCGGGGGGGGGGGGGGTGGTATCTACAAGAACAGATTATTGTGTAACTATATGTGATTTTCTCAATATGTCTTTACCTTAAACCCTTTCCCTGCTGTTCATCCACATTAATAGTTAGTTAGTTAGTTAGTTAGTTAGTTAGTTATAGTTAGTTAGTGAGTTTGCTACAGAAACATCTGTTTTTAGGGCTTTAGTTCTTATGAACACATTACTTCTGTAACACCACTTGCAAGTTGTCAGGCTGAGATTTTCTTGTTACCTGCTGTGAAGTTCCCAGTCTCTTCTTCATTTTGCAAGTTTTGCATTTGGCTAACATTACTTCTGCATATATGGGTCATTCTCCCTGCCATTTGATTTGCTTTTACAAACCAGTAACAATCATCGCTACATAAGCTATGAGAATTTGTACAAAGACTCTCAATGAAGTTGGTGCTGCCCTTTATTTGCTTTGTGCGAGTTCTACCGGTGTACCTACAGAACCAAGCACTCACTAGTTACATACATGATATCCTGAAGGTACTCTGTAAAGAAGCGTAGGAAAAGTACTATGCAAATGACCATGGGGACCATTAGATACATAGCAATATAAACCTTAAGTAGACACAACTAAAAGTTCTTGCCACTACTTTCCTCAAGTACTGAATAGTGCTCACCACGCAAATCAAGCAGAGTAATACATAATAAATGTGGGCTAAATGTGTGTCTATCCATCTATTCATCAAGACTAGCTTTAAAGGTAGACAGGGTCGTACTTTGCTTGGCTTGTACTGTTAACTTATTTTATGGGATGGAAATATGTCGTGTTACGAACCTATCCCTCTAGTGAGTCTTGTTTATTTGTTGGTTTAGCGTCAGGTCCCTACTGCACGTGTTTGTAGAGCCACTTGTTTTGCGAAGCAAGAGTGGGTCAGATAGGATGAAAAGCAAATGTCGGTCACTTTAGATATTAATATGGGTTATTATTTTGCCAGTAGAGTATTGTGTATAATGGGAGTTGTGCTGTTCTTTTGAAATATATATCTAGAGCCTTTCCAGCTGAGCAATCTGCTTGGAGAGGTACATGTCAAGGGAGGACTGCATTTAATGATAGGTCTGATAAAGGAAGATTATAGCAGTATGAGGACTTTTTTGGATTCAGAGAATATTTCCATAGAAATTAAATGGGCAAGATAGAAGAATTTCCTGACTACAGTCGAAATGTGAAGACTGAATGAGAAAATGGTCTGCATAAGTACTTATGTTTCTTATGAGTTTGTCTGTCTGAAGAGATGTATCATTAATAATATAAGAGTTGGGATCAGCTTTTTTGCAGAATGATACTATGCTTCACATTTTTTGCATTTAGCTTGAAACTGATTTCAATACAGCAAGTAAGTGCCTATCAAGCCCACACTGGAGCTGTTTAGTAATACTGGATGAGTGAATACTAGTACCGAGATTGCAGTCATAAGCAAATAAAGTCAAACAGATTTCAGGGATTTTGATATACATGTCAGCAAAATAAATGCCAGAGAAGAGAGGCCCAAGCAGTGAAGCCTGTGGTACCCTCCTAGTTTCAATTATTCATTTAAAGAGGATACTAGGAACCTTCACAACCTGAGATTTATTGGATAACTTGCTTGCAATTCAGTGGACATATAGGGTTTTACATAAAGTTTATCTAAATGTTCAATACTACCAACATCGGGATAATGTCAAAAGGCTTGGCCAGGTCAAGATAAGCAACAGGCAATAAATGAAAACTGTCCACAGCATCTTTAACCTTTTCAAAGAAGATGACTAGCTTCAGGAGACAGGACTTGGCTTTTATAAAATCAAGATAATTAGCGTCCAGATCTGTTGTCTCTATCTCCTCTGATGTATTCCATGACATTGAATAGGCTGGTGAGGCTGATGGGCCTATAATTACCTATGTTCATAACAGGACTTTTCTTATCTAGAGAAGTCACAGTGGATGTTTTCCAGACATCCAGGACAAATCCTGTGGATAGGGTCCAGTTGAAAAGTTTAAGTAGTGGACTGGATTGTGCATTCTTGGTGCTAATGAGCATGCAATCTGGCAAATTGTCTGGTCCCACTGAGTTATTGTTTTTAGCCTTTGACAGGATTCTGAGATTTGCTTCAAAGTGAAGTTAGAGAGAACGAAATCCTCAGTGATACTGGAGACAACGATCTAGACAAGAAGGGTAAAGACTGCACTAAATTTACAATGCTGACTATATCCATTAGATCAGAAAGTGTGACGTTGTTTTGGATAGGCTTATCCCTTTAATCAGAAAGTGTGACATTCTTTTAGGTAGGCTAAGTGCATTGTTAAATATTATTCTTTAATTTCCTGACATAACTGAAGAAAGATTTCTAGTTTTCTTTGGTATCTGGAGCAACCTTAAGGTTGTACCTCATATTAAATTTTCTAACAGTGCTTTGGAATTACTGCCCTACATGTTTTGGTATGGCCTCAAGGTAGGGGGGTGGAGATTTATTACAACTTTTTGCTATTTTCCTTTTTTTTTTTTTTTACAATGTATTAATACAGATTTAACCAAGGATGAGGAGATATGGGATGGGGTGCTGTCGGGACCGGGTCACGGACAGTATAGCATCTAGAGGGTAGTTTTACGATTTCTTCCAGCACAGCTATTTTAACAACACCTATGAAGTGCTAATCATATCCATTTTGGAGGCATATGTGTGCTTGGATAATTGAAGTACCCTAGCAAGAAAGTGTTTGCTTTGACATTTAACTCCACAGTCACTTTAAAGTAATGTCCATGATCTGTAAGAAATATTAATGAGGATGTATAGCTAGCAATGAAGTAATATATTTACTAAATGTAATTTGGATCTCTAAGTACTTCAGTGTTAGAGCTGTAGACAATTTCATATATGGTGGCGATGTTCTGACAAATACAGATACCGATACAGATACAGATACTCATCTGCAGAGCCCCATGGACCTAAAGGTGTGACAGTTTTAAACTTGGTATATAGGGAATCTATGTCTCAGCAACTACCGATATGAATGTGTCTGAGCTGCAGGATGGTCTCAAGTTGTGATGTCTTTCTATTTTGACTGCTAACATTGAGTAGTGGCACCTTGATGTTGTCTGAATTTGAGTTTAAATTTGCTATGTTAGAATGCCCATTAGGAGGATTCTGTGTAAAAAAGGCACTATGTGGGCAAGGAAAACTTTAGCCAGTAAGTAGAATCTTTGGTATGAAAGGTGTAAGCCAGAACCCAAATGGAAATTTGACTAAGTAGTGACAGAGGTGTGATCCTTGTCTACTCAGAAAAAGAATCCTCAGCAAATTGCATCTCACCAAAAAGCATTTTAATAGACTCCTGTGTTTGCCTTGCTTCCCAACCAATGGCAGGGAGCTTCAGTATGCTACTGTACCTTACGTAATCTGTGTGCCCCTGAATTTAAGCTAAAATACAGTTTAATAAAGAGAAAATGGAACATTTTACAGTCTTAAAATTTGCACCAAAAGGAACATACAAAATAACAGAAAATGCAGTTTTGTGAAGTATTTATTGTAACAGTAGATCTTTGAGGAAAGGTCTCTGTAACAAACAATCATAAAACATGAGTTTATTTGCCTTCTGTTCCCTTTTGGTCCATTTGTGCTGAATAAGGTATTAAATATGTCTGCTATAGGAGTTCCTTCTTCAGTGCAGTAAGAATTCATGTAACAAAAGCCACTAAAGGGCTGATCATCCAGATAAGGAAAGGTGGTTACATAGTATTTCCTGTAATATTCAACTACTGGAAGTAAGCACTTCACAAATAATTTTAGGCCTGTCAATGTGCCTGATAATGGAGATGAAAGCTGAAAGTGAATCTGGAGTGAAAATTCCAAGTAGGCATATTTCATACCTAGTGATGTAGAATAAGAACCTCCTTCTATATATGTCAAGATTGCCTTTAGAATGGCCAAACAGAATGGCTTTGTGCATCTAAACATAGTGAATTTTGACAAATACAGTAGTTGTGTTTACGAGCTATCCTTTTTTCATTCTTTCTTTCTTTTTCTTTTTCTTTTTTTTTTTTTTATTTGAATGGGGACAGTAAATTAAATCAGTCACCTATGAATAAAAGCATTGGCCTGTTTAACACCAACAGAAGTGTATTGTTTTCAATGATGTGACTGGTCTGTTTTTGTCTGCTATTGTTTGTGAAATGGACTCCATTTGTGATTTCATCAATTCAGTGAAGTAACCTTGACAATGTTTGAAGTAACTTAGTTACTTTTTGCAGTGAGAATAGCTGATAATGAATACTGCCACATAAGTGTATTTCAGAAAAAGAATTATAGCCATTCACTAAAGTATCAAAAGATTATTCTCTGATGCTGGTGCTTCACAGTGTAAAGAATTATACAGCACATTTATTAGTGCCTTCATCAGTAAATTCATTAGTGGTGCCAATAATTATATTACAGGTGCATACAATCCCCAGGATTCAATACACTTTGTGCAGGAATAGTGCTTTTCCTGCATGGAGTGAAATGTGTCCATTTCTGCATAGCCTTAACAGCAACTCTTGCATATTCAAAAAGGTGCACTTCTGCTAAAGCTAAGTGGACACGAACACTACTGAGTGCAGGGGGAGTGTTTAAGTAGTGCCCGCACATCTAACATGCCCCCTGCAATCTCAAAGTGCAGTATAGCACTTTTTAAATACATTTCTGTGTCCGTGGACACTGAAAGCAAATATAATAGTAAAACAGTGTATGTGGACACTGAAATAGATAGAAGATCATGAAATAAGTGCAGGGGGTGTGTGACAGGTACTGTCACACACCCCTTGTATTGTCAAAGTGCCATACTGCACTTTTCAATTGCTTTCAGTGTCCGTGGACACTGAAAGCAACTATGTAAATAGTAAGCAATGCAGGGTATGCATGACAGGTACAGGAAGCAATGCAGTTGGTGTGACAGGTACTGTCACACACATCCTGCATTGCAAAAGTGCTGTTTGGCCATACCCCTCAACTGTACAGGTTTTTGCAGAATGTCCACATGCCTGCCTCACATACCTCTCAACCTCTTAGAGCTAGATATCTTGACAAAGCCATAAATAATGGGGGTCAAAGGCCCAAAAATAGGGACACTTTAAATATTGCTCTTACAAACTTGAAAAGTTGATAGAATAACAGGTTTTGCATTCACATGGGTTTTCTGAAGGCTATGAAATCTGAAACTGAAATGCCTGTCATTATTTTCTGACTTAAACCCTGAGTGATTTGCCAATGATCTGGTAGAAAACCACAATCATATGCGAAATGAACTAAAAATGTGAGGCAATAATCTGGACATTCTGCAAAAATTTGTAGTTGAGAGGTATGCTGCCACATATTTTTAGTGTGTTCCCCCAAATATTTGTCCCTAACTGTCAAATAGCAGAGGATTGGAGTAATTAAATAATGACAAACATTTGAGTTTAAGACTCCACATCCTTCAAAAAAAAGTCATGCTAATGCAAAACTTATTATCCTATCAACTTTGTAAGTTTGTAAGAGCAGTATTTAAAATCTGTCCCTATTTGTCCCCTTACAATTACCATTACTGTTATTGACAAGGAGTACTGATACATGTAAATAAAGTGGTGTTATTAATTTTCTTTTTTTTTTCTATTCTAAGGTATGTTTAGGCCATAGCTGAGCAGGTTTGCCTGTTAGGGCCCTCTGCTCAGCATTGCTTAAACATCTCATAGCAGCTAAATAAAAATCTATAGCTAAAATATCAGTGACAAGAGAGTGTAGTGATTAGAGCCCCAGCTTTGCATACAGGCATTCACTGTTCGAGTACCAAGACAGCACTTTATTTTTACATGGGAAAGCATTGTTAAAATTAATCTTTCATGTTAAATTATGTAGTAAGTGATATTTGTCACCCAGGGTAGTGAAGCTGGTCCAAAATGGAAGTATGAGCACATATAACATGTGAAATTACCCATGTATACCAAGTGTCCCATACAGTCTAGTCACACCCCAAGGTAATGTAATGAAAGTACATAGGTGGATGTCATGAAAAGTAAATCATGTACACTTAATAATATGTCAGTAATTAATTAATCTACAATCCTGTTTTTTTTTAAATGAAAGCTGAGTAATGTTAAGCAGTGCTCAGCTATGCTTAACCAGTTTAAGCATTGCTAAGATATAAATTTGAAGCAGCATTCAGCTCAGCTAAGTGGATTTGCACACTGTTAAGCAATCCTCAGCATTTACCCCTTTAAGCACTGCTCAACTCAGCTTAGTGGATTTGTACACTGCTAAGCTGGGCTCAACAGTTTCAAAATGGTCCAATGATGGCAAAGGTTAGGAACATGGCCTTATTTAAACTGCACAGGTGGGAATACAGCAAGAACCTGTTGTAGTTGATCCTTGCTGGTACTATGTTGGGCGTTGGTGAAGGAGCACACTTTGGGGTGCAGCGCTGTGGCATTCAGGAGTCCAGGGTCATGGCTGAACTCCTTGTAGAAAACCACGATGAGAGACTGCTGCAGAGTCAGTACCAGGGCTCAAAATACAAAGTGGAGGCATAGGATCATTTCGCATGTAATCTCACTAGTGCTACTGGCATCCCCCGAACTGGTGAGCAGGTATGGCATCATTATGCTGACCTAAAGCAGAGAAAGAGGGTGCTCTGGGCCCAGTGGATCCAAGACGCACAAGCACGGAATGCTCCAGTAGTGTGCAAGTATCAGTATCAAGTAGTTTCTACCAAAGTCTAGCCTAAGTATGTAGTAGACAGGTATGCATAATGTTTGTTTGTATCCCATACAGTTGGACTGGGTATCTGTAGTCCCATGTGGATGTTGCATCTGTCCAATTATCCCACTATATTTCCTTGCATAACAGCAGCAGATCCATACATATGCTATATTACACTAATCCTTACAATTGGTGTGCAGCTTAGAGACTTACCTTGCAAATGCAGCAGTTGGGAGACCTGTAGTTCAGAGCTGACTGTGTATGAGGCAAGCAGTACACAACCACATTGATAGGTACAGGTCGTGTGGGTTGCTTGGCATCAGCTATTTTAATATATGTATGTGAGTAGTAGTAAGGTGTCAGTCCCTATGGCCCTAGGTTGTCAGTGAATGTGCTATGCATTGTCTCTTAGCCAATGCCAGGGCATACTGTGCACACCTACATCTGCCTATAGGGACATCATCAGGGGGTTCCTCCTCTGAGTACTTTTGTGAGTGTGGCTCTGGTGACCTAGGCACTGGTGGGGGTGGGCTATGTATCCCTTCCATTTGCTGATCTTGTTGCAGCTTTTTCCACAGGATTATATTGTGTAGCATGGCACATATTGTGAACATATGTACACATGTGCCTGGAGAGTACTGCAGGGATCTACCAGATATATTAAAGCACCAGAACTATGACTTCAGTAGCCCAAACACCCACTTGGTGATGTTCCTAGTTTGTGTGTGTGCCTCATTATAGTGTTCTTCTTTGTGTGTGTGTGTGTGTGTGTGTGTGTGTGTGTGTGTGTGTGTGTGTGTGTGTGTGTGTGCATGTGTGTATGTGTGTGCATTTCTGATGGATGTTGTCACCCACGGTTCCAGAGCATTGCCAGCATCCCCCAGTAAATGGCCATGTGGGAATGTCCCCCCTAGCAAACATCTGATACAGCTGTGGTGCATGCCAGATATGGGAGTTGTGATAACTGCCAGGGCTGCCAGCACACACATTTATGATAATTGCACATGATGACCTGGCAGTTGATGGAGTGGTACCTCTTGTGATTGACATAGAGTCTACCCTGCTCACCAGGTAGTGTCTTGATGTATGCACGAGTGCAATCTATAGCACCCAGTACCTCAGGGTAATGTGCTACATGGTTGAAGTGTTGCATATTGCTTGCCCTCACCTCAGGGGTGAGGGGACATAAATGTGCTCACTGGCATGTGGTAGCATGGCATCCAGGAACTGGTGGAGCACCCTGGAAGCTGATACCTGTGAGACCCCCATCCTGTCCGAAGTTGGTCTTTGGAAGGTACCTGTGGCTATTATCCTAATCCTAATGGCTACACATACCTTAGTTTCCACTGGGATGGGTTCCTCTCTGTTGGCTCTGGATCTGAGTTTAGGGTGGCAGAGCTCAGTTAGTTCATGTAGTATGTCCCTGCCCACACTGTAGCACTCTACAATCTCCAGCTCATGTAGCTCCTTGAAGGTTACCTGGGCCTATCCACTCTTTTTCTTCTAGGCCTAGGCCTATTGTCAGCAGCACCAGTAGAAGCATTGACTTTGGCATCTAGCACATACAGATATAGCAGACTTGCAGCAGCCCTTAACATTCTTTCACCTAAAATTCCCAAGTCTGTACTCTACTGGTGAAGAGTATGGGTGAAAAATCAGAATGTAGGATGTATGCATACTTTACAGTGCTCTACTGTAGGTGCTGACTATGGATTGGCTACTTATGATGCATTCCACCCTCCAAGTACATCACTAAGAAAATTTAATGGCTTTAGTTTAAGTGAAACAGGGGTCATCAGTAATTAATATATCACTGGCTTTTAGATACACTCAGCACAGCAGTTTGCCATGCAAACATACAGAAACAAGCACTGCGAAGGTAAACAAAGCTTAGCAGTCATTGTACACACCCCCTTTGAAAGGTCACACTCAGCATGGTGGTGCTCCATGCAAACATGCAGAAACACGTGCCCCGAAGGTAAATAAAGCTTAGCAGCTAGTGTACACACACCCCTGCTGTGCACAGCGGTGCACTGCCCAAACAGGTGCAGCTGAGCTCCAATAAGCTTACAAGTCCATAGACAGACCTCCTGTTGATGTCAACTACCTCTTCTGTGAACACCAACATGGTTCTCTGCCTATACGGAAGGGATATGCAGACCCAGACACCCATATTCAGTAACCCCACCTCATTTGCATAGGGATCCATGCACACAAGCTACAAACTACACAGTTCCAGGCCCAACCTCATTAGCAACAGCACCATTCCACCATTGCAGATACTCCATGCAGGGTCCTATAATACATTTCTGTCTTTTACTATTAATTGTGTTTTTTACACTCTTTTTTTATTTTTAATTTTTTATTTTTTTCATAAAATCATGTTTGCACACTGTGGTATACTGTGCAAAGATCCCCAGATCATTAAAACAAATATATTTTTTTTATTTATTTTCCTTGCGTTTTAGGCACCCAGTGGATAGTTTTTGTCATACCTGTATGTGCTATGCCATTTCTGTCCATCTAACTGTGTTTTTACAGCCCCTATTACCTGTCTGAAATCCTGTAGATGGAATTTTTCTGTGTACACTATGGACACCAACATGGGGTCTGCAGTGCTGTCTATCTGCTTGCTGGTTCGCTCTACTTGCCTCATTTGGATGAGATTTTCCTCTTTATGAGGTGATTTGCATGCATCCTGTGTTGGCGCGCTCATGCATGATGCTCAGCACTGCTTACTGGATCAGTAACCTGCTTACTTTCATGTAATCAGCATGCCACGATGCCACCATGGTAAAACAGACCATGTAGGTTTTATTAATTTCCCCCTATGTCATTTTATCAGAACTCATTTGGCTTTAAAAACACATAGAACAAACATAAGGTTATGGTGAAAATATAAATATTTTGCTTTGGAAGAGAAAGAAAAAAGTTATGTATTACAATGAGGCATGTAAGTTAATAATAAAAAAAAAAAGTTTATGTTATATGGAATGCATGGAAAGACCAACAAATGACTTTAGTTGCCAATGATCTACTAGAAAACTACAATCATATGAGAAATGAACAAAATATGAGGCAACAATCTGGACATTCTGCAAAAATATCTACAGTTGAGAGGTATGCTGCCTCATATTTTTAGTGTGTTCCCCCAAATATCTG
The DNA here is from genome assembly GCF_019279795.1 of Protopterus annectens. NCBI lineage: Eukaryota > Metazoa > Chordata > Ceratodontiformes > Protopteridae > Protopterus > Protopterus annectens. The sequence goes on along the minus strand of NC_056739.1, from coordinate 1,857,173,548 downwards.
TCCCTACATGACAAATAGCAGAGGATTGGAGTCATTAAATAATGACAAACATTTGAGTTTAAGACACCACATCTTTCGGAAAAGTTATGCTAATGCAAAACCTATTATCCTATCAACTTTCTAAGTTTGTAAGAGGAATATTTAAAATCTGTCCCTATTTGTCCCCTTACAATTGCCCTTACTGTTACTGACAAAGAGTATTGATACATATAAATAAAGTGGTTTTATTAATTTCCTTTTTTTCTATTTTAAGGTATATTTAAGAGTAGCTAAGTGGGTTTGCGCATTACGGCCCTCTGCTCAGAATTGCTTAAACATCTCATAGCAGCTAAATAAAAATGTATAGCTAAAATCTCAACGACAAGAGAGTGTAGTGATTAGAGTCCTGGCTTTGCATGCAGGCCTTCACTGTTTGAGTACCAAGACAGCACTTTATTTTTACATGGGAAAGCATTGTTAAAATGTTTTTTTATGTTAAATTATGTAGTAAGTGATATTTGTTACACAGGGTAGTGTATCTGGCCCAAAAGTGAAGTGTGAGTGAATATAACATGTGAAATCACCCATGTATACACAAGTGTCCCATACAGTATACTCACACCGCAAGGTAATGTAATGAAAGCACATAGGGGGATGTGATGTAAAGTAAATCAAATACACTTAATAATATGTCAGTACTGAATGAATCTGCAGTCCTGATATTTTTTTAAATGAAAACTGAGCAATGTTAAGCAGTACTCAACTATGCTTAGCCAGTTTAAGCATTGCTTAGATGTAAATTCTAAGCAGAAGACAGCTCAGCTAAGTGGGTTTGTACACTGTTAAGCAGTCCTCAACATTTACCCCTTTAAGCACTGTTCAACTCAGCTTAGCAGATCTGTGCACTGCTAAGCTGGGCTCAACAGTTTCAAAATGGTTCAATGATGGCAAAGGTCGGGAACATGGCTTTATTTAAACTGCACAGGTGGGAATACAGCCAGAACCTGTTTTAGTTGATCTGTGCAGGTACTTTGTTTGGCGTTCATGAAGGAGCATGCTTTTGGGTGCAGCACTGGGGCATTCAGGAGTCCAGGGTCATGACTGTACTCCTTGTATAAAACCATGATGAGAGACTGCTGCAGGGGTAGTGCCAGGGCTCACAATACAAATCGGAGGCCTGGGACCATTTTGCATGTGATCTCACCAGTACTACTGGCATCCCCCGAACTGGTGAGCAGGTATGGCACCATTATGCTGACCTAAAGCAGAGGAAGGGGGTACTCTTGGCCCAGTGGATCTAAGATGCACAAGCACGGAATGTTCCAGTAGTGTGTAAGTATCAGTGTCAAGTAGTTTCTACCAAAGTCTAGCCTAAGTATATGATAGACAGGTATGCATAATGTTTGTTTTTCTCCCCTACAGCTGCAGCAGAGAGGGCTAGCAACATTGAAGCCCAAGCCGACAGACAGACAAGCTAGTGAGTACAAATCTATCTTGCAGTATATAGTACAAATAACTAAGAAAAAGTACGTTGTTTACTGCCAGTAGGTATACTGTTACTGTATTAATCGAATAAATAAAGTTTGTATGACTAATATTGATCTATAGGATATATAGTACTAAAGCACTGTGTCATCTCACTGTAATAAAAATCTATACCACAAACTGTTGTGTTTACTCTGGTATGTTGTTGTAGAAATAGAATGTATACAGGTTCTCCACAGCAAATATGGCTTTGACAGCATGCATTAACTGAGATTGCTCTGAGAACCAGCTCTTAAGAAAAACTGTAGATAGTAGAGCTGTTAAACAAGATATTAATGAAATATGAAATATATACCACACTAAGCTCTGAACCCTAAATAGTAATGTGTAATGTATCATAGTGTGTCCTATGCAACATTGCAGTGTGTTAACCTTTGCTTTCCAGATTGTGTTATTTCAAAGGATTAATGCACAGTACACTAGCTATCCATCATGAATGCATCTCAGGATTACAAGGTTAGACTGTCTAACCAAGAGAGCATTAGGCCAAAACCAGTCAAACAAAAAACAGCAGTTCCTCAGTAGCTCAGTGTGATGAGAAATAGCTTCATTGTTAAATTTGCACACCCAGACGCAGTTCAAATCCAGTGAATGGTAGTAAGATGTGTGCATAGTTACACACAAGGAATCAGGAATAAATGTAGAAACAGTCAGGTGATGTTAACAGATATTTTCTCCACAGGTTTTACAGGTAAAGAAATGTTGGTAGTAGCTATATGAAGGGTATACTAATACTCGTGTACAACTGTTCCACTGTCCAACCCCGTGCCTGCAAATGAAAGCAAGATAGGTACATACAACATGCACTCTTCCCAGTACATGTCTCTCAAGTGTCATGCTGTCATGGCTAGTGGTCATTGCTGCCAATAACCCTGGACACAGATAGGAAACCAGGTGAAGTATGCCAGTAGCACACTCACATAACAGCAGTGAAGGGTACTCATTATGTGCCACATATGTAACCCTGACATGTACGAGTCCCCTCCAGTCATGAATCCAGGGTTGTCAAAGTTTGCCCCATACCATTCCAGGTTGACAGTTTAACAGGTATGTTTGTGCTACAGTAGCTATGGGCCATAGGGAGATGTAATGTCAGGGCAGAAACATAGAGTATTGAGCAGTACTGTTGTGAAAAGTAGAAGCCTACACAGTTGTTAGTGGACTTTTTGTCTCTTCCCCCACCCCTTATCTGCATCAATAATTATCATTCATATACTATGGGTATGTTGTTCTCAAAACCTAATGTTGGGACTTGCATTCTATTATTGTTCATATATTTGATTGGTTGCATGTTAACATACCTTATTCTAATACCATTGTTGGTGGCCTGTTGTTGCCAGTGTTACTGGCATGCTGTTATAATGCATACTGTTGTTCCATTTATGATTGTGTTTTGTTTGCTATGCAACTGTTTCAAACCTGTTGTATATGGGTAAATAGAACACCCACGTATGCTGTTATAACTAATTTTGAAATGTTTTGTTCATGACTAAGTGATATATTTTATAAAACCTTAACACCATAGCACATTTGGGAAGGCAGATCCCAGCGGATCTGCCTGTCCTGCCTCATCTGTCCTTGGCACTGGGCCCCAGAACATCTGGGACCCATCCTGGAAATGCCTCCTCTGCTGGGTCCTCCACCACCTTTGGCTGGAACTGCCTCAGGGGACAGGGCCCATCCCCCCTGGTGCAGGCACGGATAGGAGCCCATCACCCACCACCAGTTCCAGAGTATGGTGTGCAGTGTCATCCACATGGAGTTGGATGGATGGCTGTGCCAGATGGAGGTCCACCTGGTGCACCTCAAGGGCCAGGCTGCCCTTCCTGTCCAGCCCCCCAGCACAGCCACCTTTGGGGTCATGAAGGTGCAGCGGTGACTGCCCATGGGTGGGGACCTCAGTCCCACTGTATCCATTTGGGAGCTCATGGGCTATGGATTCTCAACTACCCTTCCCTTCAAAGGTATTTACCCCCTCATGTGTCATATACCACTCCTGTCTGTTGTCTTGTCTGTCTTGCCTGTCTGCAAATGTAACCGGTTCTACCCAACTACCTCCCCAAACATACCTACAGCCCTTCCCCAACATTCCACTATCACCTTAAAAAAAAGGGCATCTGTCCCGCAAAAAATCATTGCCCCATACATAGCTCTACATTCCCCCCCATGTACAATGAAATTAATCAGTCTACATACAAATTATGCTACAAATGTCTGTCACCAACACCCCTCCCTCTGGGGTGTGAGGCTGTAAATTCCAAATTCTACACATTATTCACAGCTGTTACTGCAGAAGAAATGTAGAGCTATAGTCTTTCCTACACCTGTCCTGCACATCCCTATATAGTTTTCCTAATGTTTTACCCTCTGCTTGTCCCCATTTCACCACTTTCCTATCACCCTTTTTTTAATATTCTTTAATTAAAATTAGAGCAGCTGTAAGCAGGAATAAGTGTCGTTAAGAGGACTTAGCCATCTGTTAGCATCCCTTAGCTTGATGCAAAACCACGCAAACCCACTTACAACTGCTTACAAGTGCTTTAATCACTCTTTCACCATCAGCCCTTATTCTGCCCTGCAACAAAATAATCAGCCCTGCCAAGCCTCAAACACAGGATGCTGTGCAC